>NC_142945.1:40968713-41043713 GCF_046866305.1 Octopus bimaculoides | reverse complement strand
GCTATGAAAGATTTCAGAACATTTTTAAAGCGAAGGTGTTACAGCTGTTGTTGGGATATTTTATATATCCATTCATCGGAGATGGTGCGAGAAAATGGTTTAGCAATAGTTATTCTAGAGAATATATGAAATAGAGAGTGAACTGGAGGAATGAAAACAGATGTGAGATATGCAGGGATATCATATCTGCAGTTCCATTATTTAAGCAGAATGGGATACATATAAGTTTCCTGTGCCTTGTGTGTAAGTTTCAATAGTATTTAGAATTGGTCATTCCAAGCATATTGGAATGTTATTGGATCGAGGGTTTTGTTTGAAGTGACTTAAAAGTTGGGAATGTGTTTGTAAGGTCAACCTCAAATCATATATATATATATATATATACAACGGGCTTCTTTCAGTTTCCATCTTCAAAATCCACTCACGAAGCTTTGGCTAGCCTGAGGCTATTGTAGAAGACACTTGCCCAGTGGGACTGAACCTGAACCATGTGGTTGGGAAGCAAGCTTCTTACCATACAACTTAGAAATATCTTGTCTGATTCATCAGATGCTGCGCTTTCAGAAACTCAATAATATTGTTGAAGCCCAACCATTTTGCTTCTCATCTGATTCTAGTGAAGAATAATCAATGGACATCTGTATTGCAGATCCAAACAATAAGCTGTATACATCTTTCTTTTTTTTATTCCTCTAGTTTTAGCTCAGAGCTGTGGCCATGCTGATGCACCGCCATTAAAATCTTTATTGTAGATTCAGTAAAAAGAGCAAAACCAATCCATGAAATTCTGACTATAAAATCTACAGAGAAGCCTACTATAACACTGATATCATACTAGAGCAAAAGATCAAAATCTGTAGTTATTTTGAGCACCTTATATCTAGATGTGTTTATTCCTTCTGAAAATAATCCCAAAAAGAAACCTGAGACCATACTTTTTTTTGTAACAAAAACAAGGTAGGAGTGGATGTGATTGATCAAATGGTAAGACATTATTTAGTCAGGGCTGATACCAAGCAGTGGACCATGCATTTTTTTTTTTTTTTTACAATATTTTGGATCTAGCTCTTATAAACAGTTGGGTAATATACAAAAATGTATGCTCACCAAACATCAGTCAGCAAGAGTATATTCCAAAAGTTGCTGAGGAGCTTTGTGATGATTCTCTGCATAGTTGCCAAAATACTAGGAAATTGCCATTTGATGACACAAATACTCCTAAAGAAAAAATTTGATGTACATGTGCTGGTACTGTTGAAATAGAACTACAGAAATATTTGAAGGCTGCATAAAAATACAGTATGTAGTCAGTATGTGGTAAAAAGTTATGATGAATGCAGTTCATAGATTTCATATCTGATTTTTTTTTTGTTTTTATTTTTTGTACTTGACTTGGCAGTAAAAGGGTAAAGACCCCCTTCGGTTATGAATGGCCATGGAATTGTACCTAGAAAGTTACCCTCCAAGGCACAAGTCCAGCAAGGTTGTTTATGGAAGACCAGCAGCCTCCCCTCTCTGTGCAACTAATGTTATCCAAGAGAAAGGCAAAGGCTAATACAACTTGGCACCAGTGACATCGCAACTCATTTCTACAAATGAGTGAACTGGAGCAATGTGAAATAAAATGTCTTGCTCAAGAACACAATACACAGCCTGGTCCAGGAATCGAATTCACTACCTCATGATTGTGAGCCCGACAGTCTAATCACTGAGCCATGTGCCTTTGGCAGTACATAAATTATAATTAGAACAATACAGAGAAGATTAGCATGGCCCCTGAACAAGGAGGACACAAAAATTTCTGAAGTGTTCCATATTTTTTTGTAGATGCAGGTATGGCTGTGTAGTAAGAAGCTTGCTTCCCAACCACATGGTTTTGGGTTCAGTCCCACTGTGTGGCACCTCAGGTAAGTGTCTTCTACTATAGCCTTGGGTTGACCAAAGCCTTTTCAGTGGATTTGACAGACATACAGGCATTCCCCTGCATCCCTCTTCAGCTGAGCGTTCCTTATCTTGTGGGCTCATGGGTGCTAGTACCACATAAAAAATCAGCTGTGCCAGTGCCATGTAAAAGCACCTGTGGCAGTGTTGTGTAAAGGCACCCAGTACACTCTGTAAAGTGGTTGGTGTTAGGAAGGGTCCCCAACCATAGAAACCATGTCGAAACAGACATGGGGCCCGGGCAGCTCTCCAGCTGGCCAGCTCCTATCAAACCTTCCAACCCATGCCAGCATGGAAAATGGCTGTTAAATGATGATGATGATGATGATTTGTGTCAATTGATGCACTTTGGTCCTTAGGGGTAGTTAAAAAGCCTGGTCCTTCTAGTGTCATATATAATGGGACACCCAATGTTTCATGGCTACTAATTGGTAATTCATATGTAATCAATACCATTTTCCTCCTTTTTTATAATACTATCCTTCCTTGGATTGAGAATGGCTGATAAAAAAAAAAAATTGCTGTATTATTTGTAATTGTAGACAATGACAGTATAGTAAAATTGACAAGTGTTGTATGTTATTAACTCTCAGTGTTGTTTTCGAGTCATCTTGTTGGACTAAAGAAAATGAATAGGGAATCATGTCACTAGGTTCTTCCATGAACTCATTTCATGATAGCTGAGTCTTCAGTGACTCACCAATAACCTTTGTGGGTCACGGAACCAAACTACACCACCACCATCATCAAAACAGCCACCACCACTATTATTGCTCTCTTCATGTAAGCAATGCAGAGGAAGAATTGACTGAACTAGTTCAAGTATTGACTTTTCCAGACATATGGAAGAATTTGACCCACCATTCTAACTAAACACTCTTCAAATTTGAAGTTGCTCCAGCTGCTGGCAGTACTAGATTGTAGTAATACCAGTTCTAATTGAAATAGTAGAATTCAATTTAACTAGTGATGGTCTTTGTTAGCAAATAATAAGAGTAAAAATTTCATTAAGTGGAATAAATTGGTTTACTGTGAAGAGGATGAGAAGTTTGATGTTTTGGGATGGGGCTTTAGTGCCTATCTACAAGTGAACTCATTTGTTGACAATAAACATTTTTGGATATACCAATGTGTTATGAAATTGTCCAAGCTCAGAATAACTTATTTCTGATAAAATATTTTAAATTTGTAAATGTTGTATATACAGATTAAAATGAACTTTTGTCACTATATTTCTAGTAACATACATTGCCTTCTTTTAAATTAATTTTAAAAATGATGAAATGAGGCACAGGAGTGGCTGTGTGGTAGGTAGCTTGCTTACCAACCACATGGTTGGCATCTTGGGCAAGTGTCTTCTACTATAACTTCGGGCCGACCAAAGCCTTGTGAGTGGATTTGGTAGACGGAAACTGAAAGAAGCCCATTGTATATATGTATATATATATATATATGTATGTGTGTATATGTTGTGTATCTGTGTTTGTCCTCCCAACATCGCTTGACAACCGATGCTGGTGTGTTTAGGTCCCCATAACTTAGCGGTTTGGCAAAAAGTGACCGATAGAAAAAGTACTAGGCTTACAAAGAATAAGTCCTGGAGTCGATTTGATTCGACTAAAGGCGGTGCTCCAGCATGGCCACAGTCAAATGACTGAAACAAGTAAAAGAATAAAAGAATATATGTATGTATGTGTGTCTGCGTTTGTCCCTCCAGCATCGCTTGACAACCAATGCTGGTGTGTTTAATGTCCCCGTCACTTAGCGGTTCGGCAAAAGAGAACGATAGAATAAGTACTAGGCTTACAAAGAATAAGTCCCGGGGTCGATTTGCTCGACTAAAGGTGGTGCTCCAGCATGGCCACAGTCAAATGACTGAAACAAGTAAAAGAGTAAATAATTTAGTAAAATAATTATGGTATTTGGAACATAAATTTACTTGAACTTTTAGAGAAAGGTTTTATTTTGGGTCCTTTTGAAACTGAAAGTTTGTATTCATAGAATCTGGGGTGGTCTTAGGTGGTTTGGTATCAAAGAGTTAAATGCTGATTTCTAATTTCACTTGTGCATGGCTTTGATGTTTAATTTTAGAAAAAAATGAAGAAGTATATTTATTATTTACTTTTGTGAAGTAAAAGTGTGTCACCATCTTTAAAAGCTTATGAAGAATTGGGCTATAGACATAACATAACTCCAATGACAGGATATGAATGATTGACCTCGCAACAAGGTTAGTTCACAAACACACAAAGTTGCAAGTACATAGATAATTGATTAAAGAAGTGTTTGATAAGCATTCTAAGTGTGGACATCTTTTTTGTTTTTTTATTGTAGAGTATGACTGTTCTAAGATTTATGATCAGAAGGTAATCTCCATCTTACAGTCTGAACTGAAATAAAACTACAGGGAATAAAGTTATAGTTTTTGCTAGGGAAAAAAATAGTTATAGTAAAAAGCATGTTGCATTTTCTTTAAATACCATAATTAATAGTTGAAGTAATTAATTACATTTCATACTATATTTTTCTTCAAATACACTGCCTTTGATTCAATTAATTTTCAAAATAACGACGAATTTAATGAAATAACTGCTATCATTAAATTAGTGATTGGAACATAAATAACATAAAATTTTGATGCAAGGTTTGAATTTTGGTCATTTTAAAGCAGGAAGTTTGTATCACAGAACCAGGGGTGGTTACATGTGGGTTGGTATCAAAAGAGTTAAACAATATTTTAAGTCATTTAATAATTGATAATTCAGGAATTTTATATGATAACACAATATATAAAACGGCATTACATATACATGAAAAAAAAAAAGAAACTGTTTTATTTAACATACAAATTTCCAGCATGGCAGACGACTTGTATTCCAGAAAGCTTTACTATTTAATGTGGTGGTATTAGAGTTGTTAACTGTTTTACTATGGAAATCAGATATATCCACTCAAAATTTCATCATCCTTAACTGCAGAAAGCAGTTTTATATACCAGTCTGTCTTTTGTTGAGAAATGTCATGTTCAAAACTATTTTTTGATAAGATATGTCAAGTTTATTGAAACAACTTGACTCACAGAAAATATTAATTCTATTTTTTGGTATTATTTCTCATACGTTTTTAGTAACCTAGAACATTTGCCTTTGCATATATACAATAGTTGAATAAATAGAACAGCATTCAAGAGATATCAAATGGAATAAGAACAAGTTTTCACTGAATATTATGTTAAATAGTAATATAATGGCAATTCATAATTACTGAGAAGAAATTAAGTAGAAAGAAAGAGAATGCCTTATCACAAAACTGGCTGACTAGCTTTGAGTAGCACTTCAGGTCATGTTAGGCAGAACAAGTAGAAAAAGTGAGAACACCTCTCATGGAACTGAGCAACATAGTGCCATGTTGCACCAGAGGTTACTTTATAAGGAAATAAAGAAGAAAGTGAGAGGCCATTCAACAGAACAAAACAACAAGGCTCCATGTGAACTTTTGGATGGCTCAGCCTGGAATTCAATTCACCAATTTTTTTACAACCCTTAGTTGAGCTTCTAGAACTTTCAGCAGAATTTTTTGGCAGGAAAATTTATGCACTTCCCTTAAAGTTCACATCAATTGTTACAAGTCGGTCAATACTAGTTGGCTGAACCATATTCATGTAAGCATTTATACCTTATTCAAAAATATACTTATGCTGAGGTACCAAGCAAGAATTCTGAGTGAGGCTGTTTTGAATCTTGGCAGAAGACGCACTACAGCAATAATGAAAGAGTTCTGTGATGTGGAACTTACCTTCCTATTAACTGCCATATTCAAATGGCAATGTGTTTCTACAAAATTATTTTTGAAAAAGAAAAGAAAGAAAAGGATTTGAACTTAGAATGTACGTAGCTATAACTTAGAATGTACGTAGCTATAATTAAATACCATAGGCATTTGTCTGAGAGATCCAAGGGAAGAATTGTCAGAACATTAGACAAAATGCTTGGCAGTATTTTATCTAGATCTTTATGTTCTGAGTTCAACTTTGCTTTCATGTTTCATATTCTTTCATCCAGGATCAATAAAATAAAGCATCAGTCAAGTACTGCAGGTAATATAATCATTTATAAATTTTCTACAAGTGGATGGGCTGTTGTCAACCCTTATCTATTTCTAAATATGGTAATATTTTCTCCTAATCTAGACATGTTTTCACTATGACAATGAAGTTTGCTAAGAAGTATTATGCAATACTAGTTGTTAACAAGACATACATGCAGACAAACAGTTTTAGTTTCCTTAAACCAAATCCACTCACAAGGCTTTTGCTAGCTCAGAGCAATAGTAGAAGACATTTGCCTAAGGTGCTGCACAGTGGGACTGAACTTGAAACCACTTGGTTGCAAAGCAAACTTCTTATGCACACAGTCATGTCCAAATTTCTCTTTTTGTGTCTATGTTAGAAACATTGATTCTTATAGCATTCTCTCTTCACTTTTGAAAGTACCTTGGAGTATGTATAACAGGCTGGATGACCAAGTGTATAGCATATTGATGCTTCCTGCAAACAATTCATGAGCAGGTGGTATCTACTCATGGGATACTACTTACTCATGTGTCACAAGTTCAAAATCTGTTACTGGCATTTCACTGAGTTTCTTAACAAAACATTTTATAAACTAGCAAAAGAAAAGAATCTGAGAAAACAGGACGTTGTCCTGAAACATCAAACCTTTCCTCTTCCTTGTGGCAAACTTATGGAAGCTAATTTTACTCAGAGATTCCATCAAGACCATCATATTTAATGAGGTGATGGAAAACAATCCAATAAATACTATTAATACTTATTTTTGATTGCTTGGACATGTTAAAAATGTCATGTTACCTTATATGGAATTAATTGATATGCAACACTTATTATCAGTTAATTGTTATTGATAACATATGTAAGATACATGTATGGTTCTGTGGATAAGATGCTTGCTTCACAACCACATTGTTTCAAGTTCAGTCCCACTGCATGGCAACTTGGGCAAGTGTTTTCTTCTACACACCTGGATTAACCAAAGCTTTATGAATGAATTTGATTTATAGAAACTGAAACTGTGTATGTGTGTGTGTGATTTCTTGTTTTGATATTGCATGTTACAGGTAAACAAGCTTCATTGTCATACAAGCAAAGATGTTTGTTTGTATTCTTCCATGAAAACATTTCCAGACTAGGGGGAAAGATATAAACCTTGCTTGGAAACAGGTAAGGATTGGCAGCAAGCCTCCCACCCATCTCAGCATCCACCAGTAGAAAATCTACTTCAACAAGTTTCATCTGACACATGCAATCAAGGGAAGGTGAACATTAAAACAATGATGATGGTGTATATACGTTCATGCACAATTCTCACAAGCATGAGTATACAAAGGTGGTGATAAACTCCATCACAGAATCATATATTTATATATATATTATCATCATTGTTTAATGTCCGCTTTCCATGCTAGCATGGGTTGGACGATTTGACTGAGTACTGGTGAACCGGTTGGCTGCACCAGGCTCCAATCTGATCTGGCAGAGTTTCTACAGCTGGATGCCCTTCCTAACGCCAACCACTCCGAGAGTGTAGTGAGTGCTTTTACGTGCCACCGGCACGAGGGCCAGTCATGCGGTACTGGCAACAAATACATATATATACAGGCACAGGAGTGGCTAGGTGGTAAATAGCTTGCTTACCAACCTTGGGCAAGTGTCTTCTATTATAGCCTTGGGCTGACCAAAGCCTTGTGAGTGGATTTGGTAGAAAAAACTGATAGAAGCCTGTTGTATATATATATATATATATATATATATATGCATGTATGTGTGTGTGTGTGTGTGTGTGTCTGTCACCCCAACATCGCTTGACAAGCAATGCTGGTGTGTTTACATCCCCATAACTTAGCAGTTCAGCAAAAGAGACCAATAGAATAAGTACTAGGCTTACAGAGAATAAGTCCTGGGGTCGATTTGCTCGACTAAAAGTGGTGCTCCAGCATGGCAGCAGTCAAATAAGTAAAAGAATGAAAGAATATATATTTATATATACGACAGGCTTCTTTCAGTTTCCATCTACCAGATCCACTCACAAGGATTTAATCAACTTATAGTAAAAGACACTTACCCAAGGTTAGCCTGAGGCTATGGTAGAAGACACTTGGAACTGAACCTGGAAACATATAGCTAGGAAGTAAGCTTCTTACCACACAACCATATATTTATATGATTGTGTGTGTGTCTTGTCCTTTGAGACTGAAGTGCTTCACAAGCTGATCAGATATTTGTCTAGTGTTACTAGTGAAATCAACCTTTTGTACTTAGTTTTACTCAGTTTCTTCATGTTTTTCTCAATAGCTGTGGGTGGTAAGACACTGTGACCTATGGAAACCATATGCTGGTATGGAAACCTGGATATAAAAAGAGGTCAATGATGATGATGATATTAAAGACAGCAGCCGAAGTATGCAGAAGGTGTAACCATGTTGGTATGAACATGTGTTATGAATACATGATGAGTGTTGAGAAAAAAAAATTGTCGCATGTTTTTAGTCATTTAGTCCCAGGCCAGCTTTGTTTGAGCAGACCTATGATTAGATCCATTCAAGTCTTGGCTGTGCTATCTTTTTTTCTGATACTGGCATCCAGCTGTAGAAACTCTGCCAAGTCAGATTGGGGCTTAGTGTAGCCATCTGGTTCACCAGTCCTCAGGCAAATCGTCCAGCCCATGCTAGCGTGGAAAGCGGACGTTAAACGATGATGATGATGATGTGTATCTAGGACTACATTATTCAATGTGTTCTTCCCTGTTCTATAATGGTAGACAGTAATTTGAATAAAAATCAAGGGCTATTTTCAGCAGTTTGGGCAACCACATAGAAATTCTCCTTGCTTGATGTGCTGTAGATAATTGTGAAGAAAGAGGATGGAGAAAGACGTGGGTTGAGACTGTAAGATTAGATCTTGGGATGTAAGGAGAGATAACAAATAAAAGATAGATGTGTGACGACGAGATATAGTAGACTCACCTAGCATAAAAAATAAGAAGTAGACATAAAATTATTGTTGTTTAGTCCCATTTCAGACCTTATCAGTAGTGTAAAGGCAGTTCTGCATTGCTTGGTGGGCAGTGAGACTCTTGGTATCCCTGTCTAAATGAATAGGAACAATAGGCCAGAAGAAATCTTGCATTCTTTCACACCTGCAATCAGGGGTGACTGCCTCAATTGCTACACTTCTAAACCTGATCGAGTAAGCCCATGATCAAAGGCAATCCAGCCATAACCAACCTGGTTATTCAGACTTCATGTGTACACAATATTATCACGTTATAATTCCTTATGTATAATTTATAAGCCTTTTCTGAGATAATCAATAATGTGTTCATTACAATAGAAATTCCAAAATATGGCTCCCTTTCTACAATGCATATTACAATACTTGATAATAAAGTACTAATATTGTCTTGAAAAATATATTAATTGCTATTGTAATTTGAGTACCAGTGGCGTTTTCAGTAAACTATTAAATCTCTCAACATTTCTACGGAAATTTCATTCATTTGAATTCTGCTCATATTAATGTATAATTTTTTTATTTTTCATAAAACTTATGTGCGAAATTATTCGGTGTCACAGCACGGTCGTAGTCCAGTGACGGAAACAACTAAAAAGAAAAAATTTATACAGCTTGGAGGCCAAGTTGGCTAACTGATTACAAGGGAGATAATCTACATAAGTCGACAGACCAATATCTTATCAGATTATCAACATTGTTGTTACTTTTGTATATAAAATTCATGTAATGAGTGAATTAATATATTTACATAAAAGAAAGGCAGATTGGATTCAACTTTGGATCAAGAGACTACTAAAACGATAAGTAACTTTCTATGTTTTTTACACACATGCAAGATTTCTTTATGAAGTCGTATATTTTTATCATCAAGTATTGTGCCATATATGGAAGGATGGGTGACAATTGTGAACACATCGCTGAGTATCTAAGAAAAGACATGTTTTCACTATGACAATGAAGTTTGTTAAGAAGTATTATGCAATACTAGTTGTTAACAAGACATACATGCAGACAAACAGTTTTAGTTTCCTTAAACCAAATCCACTCACAAGGCTTTTGCTGGCTCAGAGCAATAGTAGAAGACATGAAATTAGGGTAGCAACTATTAAAGTTAGCTACATATTATGTAAAAGCACTATAGATAATCCTGTATGCAAAACTAACAGGATGTAGTTCACAATAACTATTTGCACAGTACAGCAGCAAAGTTGTAAAAGTTTGTGTTCTATATTATGGTGTATGTATGTGTTAATACATATAAGTATGATTGTATTCAGCTGTGTGTGTGCTTTTTCAGGAGTAGATTGAAAAAAAAAAAGCATTCACTCTACAAAGCAGAGACAATATATAGTTTTATAAGCAAGACGGTTATGTAACTAAAAGCTTTGTGCCTGTATGGTCTAGAATGGTCACTGCAAAAGTGGCTGCAGAGGAAGGGCCTCCATAGCTATTTTGGCAGTGACCATTCTCAATCCAAACAAGCATATCTAATGACTAAGTTTATATCTTTATACCTATCTATCTATGAACACACACAAAATGGTCACAGTGAAAATGGTTGCGGAGAAAGGGACTCCATAGCTATCTTGGCCATGACCATTCTCAATCCTTACAGGCACATCTGATGACTGTAGGTCTATCAGACTTATGCGAAACTTTGAGTTATATTACCTGATTTGTTTGTATGATTGTAAATAAAACTATATTTGTGCAGGGATAGCTATATGGTTAAGAAACTCCCTTTGCACCCCTACAGAGTTTTGAGTTTAGTTCCACTGCACAGCACCTTGGGTAACTGCTTTCTATTACAACCCCAGGCTAATCAATATCTTATGAGTGTCTTTGGTTGATAGAAACAGTGTGGAAGCCCTTTGTATACATATATGTGTGTATATTTGTGTCTTTGTATTTGTGCTTGTCTTCCGTCTACTGTTTGACAACCAGTGCTAGTTTATGTTTCCATAACTTAGCAATTCAGTAAATGACTGACAGAATAAGTACCAGACTAAGTACTCACACACATACATACACACTATGTGCATCCAAATTTTAAACTAGGTACACTTTACTTTGCATGTCATAAGAGGCAATTAAAATTGTTGACACAGAGAGTGACACCTAGTGGAAAAATATTGCCTCAAAAAATTAATCCAACTTATGGTAGAAAAGTAGACATAAAATGATGATTGATTATATAATGACAGCCTGACTCAGCTTAAGTTTTGTGGATGAATAGAACATGTCCATCTCATCAGATGCTCCTTCCTAGCATCTGATGAGAAGGATGCATCCTACTCATCCATGAAACTTTAAGTCATGTGAAGCTGAGTCAAACTGCTATTAGCTCCAACCAAATGTATTGAATGTTACTTTCTTTCATTTGTTCACTCAATCATATATATGATGTATTGCCATTTTACACACAGTTTACAGAGGAAAAAGCCAAAATCTTTTTAAATTAATCAAAATTTCTTTGTATTTTTTGTTTTACATAGTACGATATTATTAAAAACAAGTTTTGATCAAATTAAAAAAGTGTTTTTTCCTTTTATATTTATTTAATTTTTTATCACAAACAAATTCCACTAATATGAAATTCACAATCAATCATATATCATCTCTGGTTCAATTTTAATATTTAAAGTCTGTCTCCGGCGGCTGATTGTCAGTGTCAAAAGTTGACCAGACTCAATAGCTTTGTAGACATCAGATGAATCCCTGACATCTTTATTGTTTACGGCAACAATCACATCTCCAACTTTAAGGCCAGCCCTGATGGAAGAAAAACAAATAGAAATAATAGTGAATGGGAAAACAAAGCATCAGAGAGGAGATGCATACCCTGCGCGCAGATAAATTTTTTTGCAAATTATAGTGTGGCTTACAATGCGTTGATTAGAGAGGGAGAGCTATGCAAGTGTGGCTGTGTGGTTACTACCATAACTTTGGACTGATCAACATCAGAAACTATGAAGAAGCCTGTTGTGTGTGTTTGTGTGTCTGTACACACAAGTAAGCACATAGATGTAAAACAAGGTGAAAAAAAAAGCATTTGAATACCAAAAGGTAGAAAAAGTATAAGAGAAAAGTATAAAGAAAAGAAAGTAATGAGAAATGGCAGAGTTTTACATTCTCTATGTTAAACAAAACTGGCTGCAACTTAAAGGATGTAAAATTCTACTTTCTCTCATTAATTTTTCTCCTTTTTACTTTTCCTTGAAGAAGGATTGCCTAAAATGTTGAATTTTTCATTGTTCTCTTTTCTACAATTTTGCTGTATAATATAAATCTTGCCAATGCAGAATCTACACCAGCCTCTTTGGAGTTTGTTTGATCACATGTGTATATGTATATTCTGAACAAGTTGAATGACCTATTCATTGATTTAGAGTTTGAGTATTCTACAGACATATACTTGAACTTTTAATGAAATACTCAGGAACACTCAGCCTCAGAAAGTGTACAATATGGCTGGCCTTTTAAATCACAGATATTGTCCTTCTGGTAGCTTCCCAGAGTTTCCATCAACTCAATTTAACTCACACAGCTTGGGTTAACTCTAAGCTATGGTAGAAGACATTTACCTTATGAAAGTGAAAAGAACCTCACTCTTTCACACTTACACATCAAAACCCACATACCAGTAGAAGAGAAACATGGTTGGATAGATTTGGCAAAGTTGGCGTCAGCAGGATTTGAACTCAGGACATATAAAGCTAGACTAAAATGCAGTAAGGCATTTTTCTGATGCCAATCCACTATACTTATTATGATGATAATAATGGTTTCAAATTTTGGTACAGGACCAGCAGTTTAGGAGGAGGGCTTAAGTTGATTACATCAATACTAGTGCTCAACTGGTGCTTATTTTATCAACCCCAAAAGGATGAAAGGCAAAATCAACCTCAGAATGTAAAAATGGACAATAAGCTACTAAGCATTTTGCCCAGCGTGCTAATGATTCTGTCAGCTTGTTGCCTGAATAATAATGATGATTTCAAATTTTGGTACAAGACTAGCAAGTTTGAGGGAGGGGATAAATTGATTACATCAACTTCAGTGCGCAGCTGGTACTTATACACTGCAACAGTGTAATAACAATATAATTGAAACAAATGGTAGTAACCACACATAACGGAACAACAATCTTTTAAGAACTAACAATCCAACACCCTAACTCGAACTGCAAACTTTGAACTATCAACCAGTGGAGGCTCGTGTATAGGCATTGCGGAACTGCAGCACCCACTATTTCCACTTAGTATTATTGATAACATTCAAGATAACGAGTCCTTTTTCTTTAATTCTTTTTTTATACTTATACATTATATACTCCTTAATGTCAGTAGCCATCTCCTAGTTTATCAAAAAAATACAAAAATCCTTGTATAGAACTGTGCGCTTCATAGTTCCAGCAATGTGATGTTTGGCTGGTGTGCGCATGTCTGAGATAGGAAGCTTCATACTAGGGAGAGAGAGAGCACTGTCATTCATGCAGTGCTGACTCCGGTGTGCTGGTGAAAGATAGTGTTTCTTTTTGACTCTACGTGTGTTGTACTTAAAAATGTGCTTATATTCTTGAATGTGATAAAGTCTAGAATTAGATTATTATTCTGCTTCCAGCTTCAGTGTTGCTGCCAGGATTTGAAAAATAGGGGCATATTTCCCCCTTATTTTGTGATTTAGGGGGGGATTTTTGAAAAACAAGGAGGAATTTGTGGTGGTGTTCAGCGAACAAATTAAACACACTATCTGGCAGTGGCTAAAACATGAACTAATCAAGTTTATGTATAAATTTTCTTTTTATATGTTTGTTTCCTTTTACACAATATTAAAACAACAGATAAAAATTTTCTGCAGCGCACCCACACTCATTTTATCTATGAGCTGCCACTACTATCAACACACAAACTGTGGAAGTAGCACAAACTACCTCACTTACTCAGACCTCTACTATTTATATATAGTGGTCCAGTCCAATCTCGTGAGGGGGCATCGTACTCTTGCACAACATAATTGTTTCTAATTTAGGCACAAGGCCAGCAATTTTAAGAGAAAGGGTTTTTTGATACTATTGATCTGAGTACTTGACTAGAACTTATTTTATTGATTCCAAAATGAAGACAGAGTTGACCATAGTGAGACTTGAACACAGAATATCAGAAGCTGGAACAAATAACACAAAACAATTTTTCTGATGCTCTGATGAAAGAATGCTAAGCATTTTCTCCAACATGATAATGATTTTGCCAGATCACCACTGTCCCACCTCAGTATATTACTGGTAACTTTCTTTTATCAATGTGTATAAAAGGAAAGAAAACAAGAGGGAAATGAAAGCTGGATGTTAAACAGAAGGAAAAATAGGAAAGAGAAAGAAGAGAAAAACAATTGTTTTAAAGCTAGACACGAAATTGTTTTAAACATTTTGTGAAATATTTACCGATCTGCTGGAGAATCTATGATTATTTTGTGTATGTAGATGCCATGAGAAACATCAGGGAAGTCAACAAGGCGTTCCTTCAAGGTTATCAGGATTGAAGAATTTAAAGTAAGCATGGTGATACCAATATAGTGACGGGGTTGTCCAACAAATGTTGGGCTGCTGTCACCAATCCATGATTTCTTATCTGAAAGAAAATTAAATGATAACTCTATATAACAAAATTAAAATTTTTTTTTGTCTTTTGTCATAAGTGTTATTTCCTATTTGCTTTTAACTAGAAATCAAAAGATTACTATTCCCTTCAAACTTTACTTTGGCAACCTGGACATCAAAGCTTTGAAACTGACCTATTTTCCATTACATTTCAGACAGATTCAACACTGAATTGCTGAAGCAGAAATATCATTATAGCAAATATTCTGCTAAATACCATAGATTTGCTCGCCAGTTGCTTGACCGTAACCATTTGAGCATGTCCTTTAGTGGCTGACAGTTTGTGCATCTTTGATAATGAGCAGGTGTAATGGGGGAGCATCATAGTAATGTGTTGAGTGGGTTTCTTTGGGATTTGAATAAATGCAAAGTTTGAAGGAAATATCAACTGTTTTTCATACTTTCTAGGAGTAAGTAAAAACGAAATAACAAATGCTACCCAAGGACAAAAATTGTGTTACACAGTATAATGATAATAATAATAATAATAACTTCTAACATAGGCACAAGGCCAGAAACCAGAATGTAGGTGTTAATTTATTAAATTACTCTCCAGAAGTTGATTGGTGTTTAGACATATATATACACATTTACATACGTGTGTGTGTGTATATATATATATATATATATATTTAACAATTTCACCTTAATATGACAATCAGTATGTAACACTACAAAGTTCATACAAAGCTTTATACTTTAAATATATTTTATCATCAAAGAATGTATATATGCATTTTAATACTCAGACTGTTTTTTAACATTTTTTATTATTCTCAAAGACTTTTGATAATCTTTTTCTAAAAAAGTGAAACCGGTTAAGTAAATAAATATTTTTTAAAAATAAGTGCATTTTCAAACCTTCTTTCATATATATATATATATATATATTTCTTTATTGCCCACGGGGGGCTAAACACAGAGGGAACAAATTAGGACAGACAAAGGGATTAAGTCGATTACATCGACCCCAGTGCGTAACTGGTACTTATTTAATCGACCCAAAAGGATGAAAGGCAAAGTCAACCTCAGCGGAATTTGAACCTAGAACGTAACAACAGACGAAATACCGCTAAGCATTTCGCCCGGCGTGCTAACGATTCTGCCAGCTCACCGCCATATATATATATATATATATATACACACACACACACACACACACCCTCTCTTATGTTCATCTTTCACTAACGGTATCATGTTTTATGCTCATCTTCTTCTTCCTTAAAAGTTTACTCAGGTGCCAATCACTACCGTCTTTATCTTCTTTCCAGCTAATATATTTTTATATAATGTGGGGTAGCCATGCATCTCCTCTATACTTGTCCCTATATTGTACTTCAGTATCCCTGCACCTGGCATAAAGCTACTCCCTCCTCCCTATACTTTCACCTGTCACATTCACAGGGACTTTCCCCCTTTCCTGTTCTTTTTATACCTTTCAACTTAATTAGCAACCTCACTTGTGCCTTGTGGCACAAATAAAAAAAAAAAAATCACTCAGTAGACACTGTAAGGTGATTAGCATTAGAAAGGGCATCCAGCTATAGAAAACATGCCAAAGCTAACCCAAGAGTTTGGCACAGCCATTTAGTTTGCTGGATCCTATTAAAGCTTTCAATTTAAGCCAGGATGGAAAATGGACATTAAATGTTGAGTATGAAGAAGATTATATATATATATATATTTATTTATTTATTTATTTATGTGTTTCAGCCAAGTGGCTGCGGTCATGCTGGTGCACCACCGTATATATATATATTAGATCTTTCCTGCAATCGGACTTGGACACAATGCTGCAACAGATCATGGACTGGCAACTCAAGCTGGTTGTGGACAAGTGTACCACCATGCATTTTGGGAGGAAAAACCCAGCGTCCACATACTTCCTCCACAACACTAATATTAAGAGGTTGCCTTGTGAATGTGACCTGGGCATTACTGTTAGCAGCGACTTGCGCTGGACAAAGCACATCTCTAAAATTGCCAAGAAGGCCAAGGGTACCTTGGCATCCCTCAGAAAGGCTTTTGTCAGTCACTCTCCAGCTATCTATTTAAGGCTATATATGGTGTGGCCACATCTTGGAATTTGCAGCACCAATCTGGAATTCCTATCTTGCTCAGAACGTTGACCTCCTGGAAACTGTTTAGAGACGTGCAACCAAGAAAATACTCTGAATGCCTTGCTTCTTGAAGCATGGATACACTGAAACTCTGATGTTTGGCAACTGACTTGGTAAACACCCACAAAATTATTAACCATTCTGCCAACAACCACCTTGAACACCTTTTTGAGCTCTATGTGTCTTCTACATGTGGATCTGCCTTCAATGTCAGAAAACAGCACAGCTTCCATGACTTTCAGAAACATTTTTGCTGAAGCATGGAACAAACTACCTGCATCAGTTGTTAGCTGCCAAGACATTGCATCCTTTGAAACCACCATGCTTCCTGAAATTTGCCAACACTATACCTGATATCCCCTCCTCCATACGCATGCACACATGTATATCATGACTCACACACTGTTCCCTTTCCTGACATTAGTACATAATTCTATGTACTATACATGCACCTTTGATAAATTGTAGTGCACCTGAGCACTAAACAAGAACTTCATTATTTTTATTATATATATATATATATATATACATGCATGCATATGCACACACACATGAATACACATAAGCAAGTTTATATATATATATATATATATATATACATATATTGGGTTGTCCGGAAAGTTTGTGCCAATTTATAGTAGCTTACCTTTCGACTTATTTGCCATGAAACCACCTCAATTCTGGGAAGAGGGTATTTTCAAGTTAAAGGAAAGTTGGAGACGCATTGTGCAACAAAATGGTTCATATTTGGTTGATTAAAAATATAATGGCAAGTATTTATTGACCTTTTTCTTTCCTTTAAAAATTGGCACAAACTTTCTGGACAACCCAATACATATAAACTTGGTCACAAGTTTCCATTTATCAAATACCACTCAGACAGTACTGGCCAACATGAAAGAATAAACAGTAACATTGTCCTCAGTGAAATTAGAAATCAGGTATATCATACAATGTAGTTTTAGACATACAATGTCTGAGAAAAAAGACAGGATGGCCATAGCTGGAAAGCATTTCATCATAGTTCTAATCATTCAGGATTGACAGGGCAGATAAACAACAACAATAACAACTTACGTTTATTAGACAGAAACTGTTCAGTTTTTAAAAGAAACTTCTTTGCATAGTCACTAGGAATGGCAAACGAGATTCCTGTAGTGACTTTGAGTGTATTGATACCAATAACTTCACCATCCTGAAAATAACAACAGAAGAATCAACTCAATTTTTTTAATGTCATCAAAGATTCATATTCAATTGTTTTTCATTAACCGTTTAGCATTTAAACCGGCCATATCCGGCCAAAAGTATTCTGCCTATTCTATGTTCAAATTGGCCAGATCTGGTCTCTCACACCAACCCTACAATATGGTTTAAAAAATTAACAGCTACCTCATCAAAATCTCATAGCTACAAGATAATGCATGATTAGTTCAAAACAATGTGGCTAAAAAAGCATTAATTATGGCAGAATAATGTGAACACTAAAGGGTTAAGTTGTATTTTTTTTTTTTAAACTAACAATATGTTTCTCTTCAATGAATTTAAATTTGAATTTAATAGTTGTAGTAATAATGATGATTTCAAATTTTGGCACAAGGCCAGCAAGTTTGAGGAAGGGGATAAGTTGATCACATTGGATCTGGCAACTGGTACGTATTTTATCAACCCTGATAATTAAAAAATTGAAGTAAAACTCACCAGATTGATTAAGGGTCCACCAGAATTGCCAAACTAGAAAGTATAAAAATTTTTTTAAATAAATTAAAAATATGGGAAACAGAACAGAATACTAACACCAATTATCTATCTTTCAGTCAAATAAATTTCTCATTTGTATATTTCTTTAAATATATGTTATTATTTAAAAAAAATTTTTTATCAACATAATTGCAATCTACTCCACTGAGAACCTATCACTGTAAAATTTTAGTTAAAAAATTATGTATTTTTCACAAAATTATAAGATGCTCATATTGCATCTTTTATATTGACTCTCTCTGTATCTCTTCTTTTACTTTGTCTATATGAAGTAAAACATGACTAGGAATCATCCAATCAACATTTATATCATCTAAGGGAGAGAGGGAGAGAGAGAGAGAGAGATAGAAGATATGTAGATTGACAAACAGAAAGAAAGAATGCAACAACAAACCAGCAATGGTGACTGTATGTGGTTGGTGAACCTACTAGAAATAACACATTCAGGCTTAGATCACATTCCAGCTTCATAAACAAGAAAGAACACACTAGCGAAATACCTAGGTACTTATAGAAAGGTGACTGACCATAACTGGACTGTCATCATCAACATTATCATTATCATTATCATCATCATTGTTTAACATCCCCTTTCCATGCTAGCATGGGTTGGACGATTTGACTGAGGACTGGTGAAACCGGATGGCAACACCAGGCTCCAATCTGATTTGGCAGAGTTTCTACAGCTGGATGCCCTTCCTAACACCAACCACTCAGAGAGTGTAGTGGGTGCTTTTACGTGTCACCCGCACAAAGGCCAGTCAGGCGGTACTGGCAATGGCCACGCTCAAAATGGTGTATTTTACGTGTCACCCGCACAGGAGCCAGTCCAGGGGCATAGGGCATCCAGCTGTAGAAACTCTGCCAAATTAGATTGGAGCCTGGTGTTGCCATCCGGTTTCACCAGTCCTCAGTCAAATCGTCCAACCCATGCTAGCATGGAAAGCGGACGTTAAACGATGATGATGATGATGATGATGATGATGATATATACACACACACACACACACACACTCAATACTTTCGGAACAACCTCCAACACTACTAACTTGGTCGCATAAATAACAGAAAGGGTGATCTGAGGCTAAACAACATGGATACTTGAACTGTAGAGATAGCAACCAAATGGTATTTCACTACACGTTATTGACTTCAGAATTGAGGGACACAATTGAGCCATTATTTGCTGAACAGTGTCCCTTCTGAAATTTGTTCTACCATATATTATCCTTTGTCACCGTCATCATTAAAAACGCAGTAAATTCATGACTGGGCCTACTGAAAACCTGGAATGAAGAAAACCAATAAAAATATTTCTCTGTCATTGTTGTGGAAATTACAAGACAGCAACAAGAAGCTTACATTTATGACAGCATCTGTCTGTATATAGGACATGTTCTGATGATGGAGTCCCAGCTCTTCACTGCCTCTCAATGGTGTGCTTACAATTCCTGAAGTGACAGTGTTTGCTAGAGAAAAAGGGCTTCCCATTGCTATCACCCATTCACCTGTCCGTAGAGATTCTGACTTTCCCAGTTTCAAGACAGGCAGTTTAGACTGAAAGATATCAAAAAAGATAAAAC
Source organism: Octopus bimaculoides (assembly GCF_046866305.1). Lineage (NCBI taxonomy): Eukaryota > Metazoa > Mollusca > Cephalopoda > Octopoda > Octopodidae > Octopus > Octopus bimaculoides. The sequence goes on along the minus strand of NC_142945.1, from coordinate 41,023,559 downwards.
ACATAAAAAATTTATTTTGTTATCATAACCCTTTTCTTATATTTCTGTTGAAATGCACTGCCTTTGTTTCAAATGATTTTGAAAATTAAGAAGTATTTAGAAAACTTAGTTATAATTAAGCTAGAGTTTGGAACATAAATTAGTTTCAAATTTTGGCACAAAGCCAGTAATTTCAGGAAAGGGACAAGTTGATTCCATCAGTACAACGAGTACATTATTTTATCGACTCTGAAAGGATAAAAGGCAAAGTTGACCATGGTGGAATTTGAACTCAGAATGTAAGGACAGACGAAATGCAGCTAAGATCACTTTAAAACAAAGAAGTTTGTATCACTGAATCAGAGGCAGTCTCAGGTAGGTTGGTATCAAAAGGGTTTAAGTGAAATAGTTCAAATCTTAGAAATTGAAACTTGACTGAAGAATAGACACAAAGGTTGAAAAGTTATGTATAATGAGGGGTGTGAGACAAAATTTTTCACTTTTTTTTTTAAAGAGGGTGTGTAGTATTTGTTAGAGTACCACTGCCCTATCATCCTCAGACAAAATTAGTGTGACAATATTTATGTTTAACCCTTTAGTGTTTAAACCCAAATATGTGACCCAAATATTCTTCTTTTATATAAAAAATGAACAATTTTACCATTGAAATTTTGAAGTTACAGGATTATGCATGATTAATTCAAAGCAATGTGAATAAATAAGCATTACACTTGACAGAGAATGTGAAAGACTTAAATATCTTCAGTAACATTTATATATATATATATATATGCATAAATACCTACAGCATTAATCTTGATTGTGGCCAGGTCCGACACTGGGTCTGTTATTAAGACTGTACCATTTACTTTCCTCCCATCATGTAATTTAACAACAACATTGGTTCTGTTAGCTACCACATGAGCATTTGTAAGAATAATACCATTTTCGTTTACTATGAAACCAGATCCATTTGACAAAACAGAATAGAAAGGACTCCTGCAAAGAAAAAAGAAACAATGCTGGTTACACTGAAAATGTTTTCTGGGTGTTTCTGTTTGATATCATTAATATTATTTGATTTCCATGCTGGACAAAAAGCCTAGCAACATTTCTTCTGGTTTACATTTTGAGTTCAAATACTGCCAGAGTCACCTTTGCCTTTCATCCCTTCAGGGTCAATAAGATAAGTATCAGTTGAGCATAGGTGGGGTGATATAATCAACTTACATACCTCTCTTCAAAATTGCTAGCTCTGTACCAAAATCAGAGAGAATTATTCATGTAGTCTTTCCTAACAATCTATTGTTTCCCTCTTGTGGAGGCGCAATGGCCCAGTGGTTAGGGCAGCAGACTCGCAGTCATAGGATCGCGGTTTCGATTCCCAGAGCGGGCGTTGTGAGTGTTTATTGAGTGAAAACACCTAAATCTCCATGAGGCTCCGGCAGGGGATGGTAGCGAACCCTGCTGTATTCTTTCACTACAACTTTCTCTCACTCTTACATCCTGTTTCTGTTGTGCCTGTAATTCAAAGGGTCAGCTTTGTCACACTGTGTCACGCTGAATATCCCCGAGAACTACGTTAAGGGTACACATGTCTGTGGAGTGCTCAGCCACTTGCACGTTAATTTCACAAGCAGGCTGTTCTGTTGATCGGAACCCTTGACATCGTAAGCGACGAAATGCCAACAAATTGTTTCCCTCTCTTTTGTATATCAGCTTTACATCTTCCTCCTCATTTGGCACATTTTCATTTTTACTAATTTTGTGGAAGCTCAGTATTAATCTGAATGACTTGTGATTTAATTTCACAACTATAAATTGTCCTTCAGAGTTAAGGTGGCGGTGGTGGTGATGGTCCTCTTCATTTATTTTTGACACTTTTTGCTTTCTCCCATTCAACTCCTTCTATACCATCTCTTATTTTTCTCCATAATTGCCTGCCACTCGGTACTTGACAAGTACTTTGTTTTATTGACCTCAGGAGGATGAAAGGCAAAATTGATCTCAGCAGGATTTGAACTCAGAATGTAAGGGGTTGTAACTAAATACTGGAAAGCATTTTGTCCAATGCTCAAGTTATTTATTCATTAATAATTATTTTGTATGAGAAACACAAGGACTGAAATTAAATTCACTCAAATGAATTTGATTTGTCTAATTTTATCAATTTTAAACTGATGAAAAACATAGGGCCTTTATAAATAATTTTAGGATTTTTAACATTGGCACAAGAAACAAGCAATGAAAAGCAAACTTGGCACAGCGTGGTTGGATATGCATATGCAGAATGTAAAATCTTGGAGCTAATAATTACATTTTACTTGTAGTTCTACAAATTCTGCTAGTCTAATAATAATAATGGCTTCAGATTTTGGCACAAGGCCAGCAATTTGGGGGAAGGTGCGTAAGTCAATTACATCAAACTCAATGCTCAAGTGATACTTATTTCATTGCTACAAGAGGATAAAAGGTGAAGTTAACTTGGTAGAATTTTAAACCAGAATATAAAAATGGATGAAATGCTGATAAGCATTTTCTCCAGTGTGCTAACAATTCTGCAAGCTCACTACCTTAACATCTAATAATAATAATAATAATCCTTTCTATTAAAGGCACAAAGCCTGAGATTTTGGAGAAAGGGACTAGTTGATTACATCGACCCCAGTGTTTCACTGGTACCTAATTTATCGACCCCGAAAGGATGAAAGGCAAAGTTGACCTCAGCTGAACTTGAATTTAGAACATAGTGGCAGACAAAATCCCACTAAGCATTTCGCCCAGTGTGCTAACGATTCTGCCAGCTTGCTGCCTTCCATAATAATAATAATAATAATAATAGTTTCTTTTATTTGCCACCAGGGCGAAGGATGAGGGGGACAATACAAAGACAGAAATTATATTAATAATAATAATAATAATAGTGTCTTATTTAGGCACAAGGCCAACAATTTTGAGTTGGGAGAGTTGATACTCTTGACTCCAGTACTCGAAGCACTTATTTTGTCGATCCTGATATGAAAGATTAAACTTCATTTGTGTGTGATATCAACTCAGAAAGATAAGGGAGACAACTACGTATCGTATCTCTTCCACTGATAAAAGTTGTTATTTTGTGAGGTTTGAAATCAGAACACAGGAAAATATAACAAAATACTTGAAAGCATTTTGCGTACATATTCTCAAATAAATTACAGTTTATGATTATAAATCACTTTTTCTTTTACAAACCTTTTAGTCAAAAGGTAAGGTGCTGCCTATAACATTTTATAAAGTTTATTGTTTGAAGCTGGTAGAAGGGAAGAAGAGAGAAAGGTAGCCTCAAACCAGAGATGTGGCCTGAATGCTTGCAATAGAGTAGAGTTGGCTAAATGTACCCAAGGTGACAAGCAATGGTGTTGAAACCAGGTAACATATTAAGTCAACTCGCCAAGCAAGCCATGGCAGGAATTGAACTCAGAAAAACAAAGTATCCAGTCAACATACAGTTCCATCAATCCACAACCTTGGATTGTGACTTTTCTTTTTATCAACTCCAAAAAATATGAAAAGCAAAGTTGACCTTGGTGGGATTTGAGCTCAGAGCACAGGTAGTAGGAAGAAATACTTTGAAGCCTTCAGTCCAATGCTCTAATGACTCTGCCAATTCACCACTATGAGAGTGTTCTATTGGGTCTTTGAGCATGTTCTTTTCTAAATACCTCAGTCTATATAATTTTTTCTACTACAGACATAAGGTCTGAAATTCTTGTAGCCAGGGTCTCAGGGGTTCTCAACCATTTTTTTATCTACAGACCTCTTTGATTATAATTTTATTCTGGTGGACCTGCATAGCCATTCCCTGTTTAAAAACTAGTTTTATAGAAACTCCTTTCAAAATTCCTATTTTGTTTCTCACACATTAACTTGTGTAGTTTGAACTATGTAAAATGCTAGAGAAAAAAAACCTAGCTGTTTCTTGCAATACATACATCAAAAGAAACGTTTTTCAGGGACCCTTGAAAAACTGTTGTGGATACCCCAAAAGTCTTATATGCACCCTCAGGGGCCATACGGACCCTGGTTGAGAATCATTGGCTCTAGTTGATAACACTGACCCCAGTGCTTAATGGATGCTTATTTCATTGACCCCAAAAAAGATGAAAGGCAAAGTGGATTTCAGCAGAATTTGAACTCTGAATGTAATGAGCTGGAAGAGACTCTGCTAAACATTTTGACTGATATGCTAATAATTCTGCCACCTTGCTGCCTTACCTCAGTCCACATAATACTACATACACACAACACACCCACACTATACCTTACATATGGAATTACAATCACTTTAAACTCCACACTGTCAAGTTTTAACTATTTTACCACATTTCTGCTGAAATACATTGCTTGTGTTTCAATTAATTTTGAAAATAACAAAAGAATTTCATAAAAATAGTTCAGTCATTCTTTGAGCTGCTTAGGATATAATTTAACATGAAATTTTAAATGAAAGTTTTAATTTAGATAACTCTAAAACAGGAAGTTTGTGCCTTACAACTGGAGGTTGTCTTAGGGAGGTTGGTATCTAAATGATACATCATGCCCTTGGTTACCACAACATACTTAAACTGTCTCAACACAAACTACTTGTTTACTATACAAACCAATGTGGAGGAGTCTTTATGTAATCATTCGATCTCATTTTTACTTTATTCTTTAGTTGTTGAGTCTGGAGGAAGGAGTTTTGTCCATAACCTTTGGAGGCTCTCAAAGACCACTGAGCTTGATGCTATTAATGTTTTGTTTAAATTGTTGTGGATCAATCATAGCCAAATTCTTTCAAACAACATCCAAATATCTTTTTTTAGAAACACCCCCCCCCCAAGAATAGATAACAGAGAATGTAATCTTAAATACACAAAAAGATGGGATGATTGCGGTTGGAATGTCTATGCGCATAGAATGACTTAGAAATAACAGCACTTCACATTGCCCTCTACCACGTCTACACTGTATCATCTCACATACAACACATTCAGACAGCTGCTCTGTTGTTTTCTAAATAAACTCAGTAATAATAAAATTCCAAGGAGTATAAGATGTCACATTTGAATTGTGTTCACCTTGATCCCCACCAGCAAAATCTAATGAAGGATCCTCTGAAGAGTTTTGGAATAGCTATTATAGGAAAGGAAAGGGGGTAAAAAGCAAGAAAATGGACTGAAACAATATCTGAATTTAAAAAAAAAAATTTCTTTGAGAATCATAATTTCCGTTGTATGAAAAAAAGTTCTTTGAGAATCATAATTTCCGTTGTATGAAATACAAGAATATTAAAAAACGAAGGAAAAAAATCGCTCTCTTTCCTTTTCTCCTGAAGTATATATAGGGCTTCGAGGGCTAGACATTTCAAAACTCCATCTGACCTCTACATCAGTAGTTCTTAACCGGCGTCCATATGACCCTTGCGGGGACATATAAGATTTTATTGTTAAAGTTCAAGTACAATACATTAGTTATACTTCTACAATACACAAAATACTTTAATGTTTTTCTTTTAAACATCGAATGTCTGTGAGGGTCCAGTATTGTAAAACAGGAATCAAATGAGTCCCTAGGTAAAAAAAATGGTTAAGAAATACTGCTCAACATGATCGCTAAGTACCTTTCTAATATCAGTGGTGGTGAGCGGGGGCTCTCATTCGGAGGGTGAAGGACAGCGCCCAAGTTTTTTTTTCCAGTTCCAGAGTTCCCAAATTGGTGGGGATGAAGGAAAGATTGGAGATCTAGCCCGAATCCTTTCAAACAGGCAAAGGTGGTGGTGTTAACACAGGTGACCGATTAGTTCGGCTAACGAAGAACGGTGACGTCCCTTCCACCGGGCTTCCATCAACCAAATTCCACTGACAAAGCTTTGCTGAACTTTTTCAGCTATTGTGAATTACACTTGCCCAAAATTCCACACAATGGGACCTACCTGAAACCACCACAGAGCTGCGAAACGAATTTCTTAACCATGCAACAATGTCTGCTAGAAATAGCAGCCAAATCTCACTCAAGTCGCACCCTGCCAAAGAACACATTAGATAATGATGTAATCCTAAAAATTATAGCTTGGGAGAAAAAAGAAAAACAAGTCAGTCACATCTGGAGAGTGCCTTTGGTCATAGATCAACTCGATCAGAGTTAACCCGAGATTAAACAGCCACGATAATAAATAAACAAAAACAAACTGAACAGTGAAAAGGGTACAACAAGCTCCGACTGTAACACTGCACCATATTCAATCAACCACTGCATGTCAGAACACAGTGTTCCTCAACCAAAACGGAGGCATGGCTTATCTGGAGTGGACCGAGCCATAGATCTCGGTGAATGTTGAGCTGGGACAACATAGCAACTACCACTACGTATAATACATCCTCATATAACCAAAACATTGTGGTGTATAATATATAAAATGGTTCCAGGCTTGACTGAATGAAGTATGATCATATATACAGCGTACAGAATTCCTAATAGTCCGAGGATCTAACTTCGGTTCCATAGGTATTGCATCATTTATAGTCAGCACGTGGAAGTTTAACAGTAAGCAACATACCAAATCATAATAACAACATATATCAAAATAGATTAAAATAGATTACCAACTTGAAAAAAATCATATCTAACTTAGCTAATCTGGCATTTCAACTTTAAATCTTTTAATTAAATTTCATTGAAACTCACCTGGCCACAACTTCTATATAAACGACAGCAGGTACAGCTTTTTCCACTATATCAGCAATAAAATTGTATTTAACACGATTGCTGACTGTATTAGAAATATTTTGACTGTCTTCATCATTATCATTGTTCTTGTCCTTAGAAACAGCAAGAACTGGTCTTAAATAACACTTTAAACCCACAGATCCTAATAGTCCGAGGCCCGCTAAAGTACTTAATAATCGTAAATTTAAATGTCTCAGCTTCTCACCGTGTCCTCGCAGTGAATTAGTCGACAAATTCATGAAGTTTCTTGGCTTCGACAACAGCCTATAATATTGAAATATTCCATTTCCCCGTAAGATTTGTCTGCCGACAGTTATATAAGTCCGTATGGGCGAGGCCATGTTGTATCTTCCAAGATGTTTATATGTTTAACCTTTATTAATGATGCATACTGTAAAGACAGTTGTTGTTAGTGGTGGTGACGGTGGTTCGACTTGTAGATCGGGTTAGGGTGGCTTCAAGACATTTCGTTTAATGCTTCTGAAGACAAGGAACGTCGTCACAACTGGTTTCCTCTACACGTACCCACATATACGTACACGTGCTCTTTTGTGCCTTGTATTAAAGTAAATTAATATTTAGTATTGATCTTCTCCGTTTTGAGTTCGAATCCAGCCGGTGACTTTGTCTTTCATCCGTAAGGTATCGATAACAGACCAGATATGAATTTATGTAGTCAACTGTAGACGCCCACCTTACCATAACATTAAAAATAGTTGCCATGTGTTTAAACAAAAAATATTATTATGTGCATATGTAAATTTAGTTTAGTTGTAGTTCATTATATTTATTTTTGTCTTATTTAAAAGTTGATATTTGCGGGATAAAATTTTCCATATATTTCGTTTTTGGATTGTTATATATATATATTGTAAATGGTAATTACAGCATTAATAATTTTCAATAACTTATTAAATCATTAATTCAAAAATAAAATATTTGGTCGACATATGCATACATTGTATTAGTCTTTATATATTAACGTTTATGCAAAATATCGCTATAATAATATTATTAATATTATTTTCAATAGAAATAACGAAATAAAATAAGTTACAAAAACTAATGTTTTTTTTTTTAAGTACGAAAGTAAATATTCTAAAGTTTCATATTTATTTTGATGGCGGTTTGTTTTGACTTTTCATTTCCACATTTTGAACGTCTTTTTTTCTCCCTCTCTCTCATATAATCTTCCTTTCTTTGTAACTCACAATACACTTTAGATTGACAATGAATATTTCTAATCAACTGAACACACAGCAAAATAAAACTTCAGTAGAACCCGAAAATAAAATCGTCCCAAATCACATCATGGTTAATTCACGTTGGTGCAACTCAGAATTGGTGACCAAAATTCAGGCCACTGTTCGTGTCTTGTTCTTCGACGACAAACCCGACATCGATTTTCGTCCTTCCAATAATGTGTGCGTGGTTTACGTCTCGGAGGCAGAGTTGGTGTCTCAGGCTACAGCCTATAAGAAGAAGATGGTAAGACTAAGAAAAGCTGACGCCTTCAAAATAATCGTCGTCGCCGAAAAGACACCCATGACAACACAGTATTACGCTAACATCCAGAATTTTTGCGTGTTTGAACTAGGATTAGTCTTGCTACCTGTTTCCTCGCAAGCTGACGCCGCCGGGATTATCACACAACTCTTTTATACAGGCACGCAACCAGAGAAGAATCCCTTCAAGCGAAAACGGAATTCTTCTGAAGAAGATCAAAGTTCAAGTTCACTATTGGCAACGCTGCAATGTATACCAGGCCTAGGTGTTACCAATGCAAAGTTATTGTTGGTAAATTTCGGCTCTATCAAAGCCATAATTGAAGCCTCTTTCGAGAGTCTGAGCAACGTAGTTGGCAAAAGTATAGCCGCACGTATAATAGATTTTCTCAGTTGAATCTCAAGTTTGACAGCATAGTTGCCTATGAATCAACATTTAAAAGACATTCTTGTTATACTTATTGAAGAAGGCCAGAAGCAATAACGTACGGTTTACTATATCTATTGCTGGAAAATAAGACTCTATACTGTACAACTGAAGGTGGACAAACTTGAAGGAAGACAGGCCTCCAGCTCTGTTAAATATGTTATATTTATGGCAGATGGAATCAATACTGTATAGTCTGAATACAGATTAATTCAACACTCATATAGTTTGTTGAATCCAACACTACAGATAGAGAGGGGACTTGCCCAACACTGTATAGTCCGAAGGGCAACATACACAACATATCTGAAGAAAGACTTATTCAACACAATATGGATAGAAGAACAAATACGGATTGAAGGAGGATATGTTCAATATTTTATAGACTGAAACTGAAGAAGGACAGATCAAACATTGTACAATTTTATCAAACTCAGTGCACTATTCAACAGTGAATTCTCTCAACACCATACAATATGGAAGACAGACAAAACACTTTACAGTCTGAAGAAGAGTTTGACAGACAGATAACAGACCAAAAATTGTACAGTTTGAAGGACAGACACTGGTGTGCAAGTCTGGAAGACAGATCAAACAGTGTACAATCTGAAAGATAGTCAAGTGTTGTATAGACACAGCACTAAACAGTCAGAAGGATAAACCAAACACTACAGTTTGTTCAAATTATTAAATGGGGAACAGACTCAACTTTGTACAATTTGTTAAAATTGTTTGGAAAACTCCCACCCACTTGCACTCCTAGTTTCCTCTGTTCCCACTCACTTTTCACCTCATACCTTTGAGGTGCAATCTGGATATCTCATCACAACTACTACTGCTCATTAATTCACTGTTAAATATAAGTAGCCATGTGACTTGTCTACGAGGACCTGCTCTTCCCCCATCTTCTTCTCTTATACCTTAACTTTCCTTTCCAAGCATAAAGCACCCCTCTCTGCCTTGGGTTTTTTTAGTCTTACAAGCTGTATAGCAGCCTGACTGGTGCTGGTAGCACAAGAAAAGCACACTACATGTAAAGTGGTTGGAATTAGGAAGGGCATCCAGCCATAGAAACCATAACAAAGACACTAGAACACAATACAGTCCTTGGACACATCAGATCTTGTTAAACCATCCAATCCATGCCAGCATAAAACATTAATGTTAAATGAGGATGATAATTACACACACACACATTTCCATATATACTTGACAAACAAGCAAGGGGAGGATCTGACCATAAAATCCTGCCTCAGTTGAATAACTCCTTGTCTAACCCATGCTAGCATGGAAAAGTGGACATTAAACAGAAACACATTCACTGTTTTAAAAATAGTACTTAAAAGAATTACTTTAAACAACAATACAATTTCACGAGGAAAGTTATTAGAGTGACCTCACTTATATGAAGTTTAAGACGTTTGGAATATTCCCGTGAGAGCCAGAAATGAAATGACAAACATGAACTTAAAGCAACTGTTTTTGCATGTATGGCTTGCAAAGTTTTTATTTAAAAAAAAAAAAAAAAAACAGGAGATATGTGTTTCTTCAGAACTTTCACTTCATATTTCAAAAATATATTCAAGCAATAAATGTTTCAAAGAAAAAGCAGGCTAAGATTACCAGCTAAATGATTGAAACATGTAACTCAGAATACTGGTATTAGGAGCTTTTCAGTTATAATGTATTAAAGAATACTCTACACCTATGTATTGAGTTTTGTAATTTATTGTTTCTGGTGAGTCAACAGAGATTTACACACACACGCACGCACACATCTATACATATATACAATTCTTTGTCTCTCTGTTTGTCTGTCTATTCCCAATGCATTCTCAAATGGCTCAACCAAACCAAATCAATTTTAGATGGTAGTGAGATATGAGCCCTGAATGCAAAGGATACATGAAAATTAGAGATGTGCAATGTCAGTGTACATGGGTAACAGAGTACTAGTGTATTGAGAGAAAAGTTAAGCATAAGAGGAATTAGATGCAGTGTGGTTTGGTCATGTGATGCAAGTGGATGAAGACAGCTCCACAAAGAAGTACTGATCACTCGACTAGAAGGAAACTTATGGAAGAGAGAGACCTAGGAAGACATGGGACGAAGAATTGAAGGCCAATCTCAGAATGCTGGGCATTACGAAAGAGATAACAAAGGACCGAGATAAGTGGTGCATTGCTGTACTCAAAAAGACCTGTCCACCACAACAGAATTGATATCCTAAAACCAAGATTCCACATAAAAAGCACTGGTGCTGGTGCCACATCGAAAGCACTGGTGATGGTGCTACGTCAAAAGCACCCAGTATTCTCTGTAAAGTGGTTGGCATTAGGAAGGGCATGCAGCTGTAGAAACGAAGCCAAAAACAGGCTATGGATCATGGTGTAGCCCCTTGCCGTGCCAGATCCTATCAAGCTGTCCAACCCATGTCAGCTTGGGAAATAGACATTAAATGATAGTGATGATGATGATGATTACAGCTCCCAAACCAATAAGCTACATGCTTCCTCTAAAGCCAGAAGAAATGCTGCTAAGCATTTTCTATAGCATCCCAACAATTCTACCAGCTTACCACCGCATTAAAAAAAAAAAAAAAAATCCTTTCTCTCAAAGGCACAAGGCTTGAAATTTTGTAGAAGAGGGCGAGAAAATTACATTGATTTTAGTGCTCAACTGGTAATTACTTTGTTGGCCCAGAAAGAATTGGCTAGAGTGAACAAGAAGGCATCTTGTAAAATAAAACAACATAAAAGAAGGCACTAGAAAAGAACCTTTGTCGTCAAGGAAAATTCCATACCAAGCACAAAGTGTTTATCCTGGAACTTTGTGAAGCGAACATCTCTCTCTCTCTCTCTCTCTCTCTCTTCCACTCACATATTTACATATTCATAAGGAGCTCCCATGACTTTCAGAAACGTTTTTTCACACTCAGATTTGCTGAAGCTTGGAACAAACTACCTGCTCGATTGTTAATTGCCGAGACATTGCCTTCGCCAGCACTACATCTGATATCCCCTCCTCCATACGCATGCACACATGTATATCACGACTCATACACTGTTCACTTTCCTGACTTTTGTATATAATTCTATGTGCTGTACATGCGCGTTTGATGAGTTGTAGTGCACCCGAGCACTGTACACAATAATTTCATTATTAAAAGTATATATAGTCACTTGGCCTGCTGGAAATAACAGACAAATTTTTCTTCAAATCACATCTTACCGTATAAAAAAGTATAAAAGGATACATTGGATAATGTAGTCCTACATAAACTCAATCTAAAAAGACATACACAAAAAAAAAAAGACGGGATGGTCACAACCGATGCGTCTTTCGATCATATGTCTGTTTAGTACTGAAAGGAGAGAACAATAAATAGTTGTGTGTGTGTGTGTGCATCTATGTGCGATTATTAAATAAAGGGAGATAACTTTGTTATAACTTGTCGCATTTTCAAAGATCGTCGCCCCGTTTTCGAAATTCTCTGTCTTTATGTTCAGTTTCAACATTCTCTATACATCTTTGTTTCTAAGTGTTTCCATTTGGATAATTTCTACATTTCTATTTATTTATTTGAGCGCTATTGACTGCTGGGACCGATATATCTCGCAAGAGACCTTGTCATTGAACTCCAAGTCTGCCCTGATAATGAAAGGCTCCAGTCTTAATTATCCCCATGTTTGTTTAAAATATAGCTAAGACCAATGTTCTCTCTAATTTTTTTTAGGGGACAGTATGTGTAAAAATCTGAAGCTGTGAGATTTCTTCTGTTGGATGAAACTATTCTTTCCTTTTACTTCCGTCAGTTGACTGCAGCCATGCTGGAGCACCGTCTTAGAAAGTTTTAGTTGGAGAAATCGACTCCAGGACTTACTCTGTTGTAAGCTTAGTACTTACTCTGTCGGTCTCTTTTGCCGAACCGCTTGGTTACGGTGTCTTAAACACACCAACATCGGTTGTCAAGCAATGGTGGGGGGACAAACATAGATACATGCATACATACATATACATACATACACACACACACACGGTGGGCTTCTTTCAGTTTCCGTCTACCAAATCCATTCACAAGGCTTTGGTCAGCCCAAGGCTATAGTAGAAGATACTTGCCCAAGGTGCCATGTAATGGGACTGAACCCAGAACCATGTATGTGTACTTTATTACTGAATCATTGTATTGACCAGACTGGTCACAATGCACTTCCAATTCTGTGCTGATTGTAGCCTTTTTTTCCATCTTGGCCTAAATCATCTTCCTATTGTTGTGGAGGCCTTTTCTGATCGCGTAGATATTATTTAGCAACTGCATGAGTCCACCTGTTTACTGTGAACCATGCAGTGTCTTCTACATGGTTGCACATGCTGCTAGAAATAGCAGCCAAATCTTTCTAACATTAGATAATATCCTACCTGGATATACATCATCTGAAAGAAGAGCTAAGTAGTTTTGGCATGAACACCTTTGATCCTACATATAGTCAGGCTATATAGGTGTACCATGTAAACAAGCTACATGTGGGCATTTCCATCTTAATTACTCCTTTTACTATCTTCTGTTTTTCCTTATACGCCCATATTCCAAAGAAAGACAAAGGACAACAGAAACAATATTTGGTATTGTATTTATGTTTTTATGATGTAAAACACTTTATACAACTAAGTCAAAGTTTCACAGGGCTGCAGGTTTAATATTCACAAAATTTTATTTAGTCACTCCCGATGTTCTTTCATGCAGTCAAAACTAGGCTAATATACTTGAATCTTATTAAAGTTCAGTAAAAACTTATTATCTTTTAACTAATATTAATATAATTTCATTTAACATTTGATTTAAAAATATATTAAGTGCTGCTATTGGTTAGTATATTGGTTATCACTCATATACACACTTACACACAAACATAAAGATCAAGGTCACTACTCTATCTTCATGACTAAATCAGAAATATGTATGTATATCTATCTATATCTATATATCTATATATATATATATATATATATATATATATATATATATATATATATATCAATCTCAGTGTGTGTATAAGTGTTTATATGCATATATATGCATGAATAAATACATCTATATAGATGCTTAAATACATGCTTGTGTGTGTGTATTAATGTATATATATATATATATATATATATATATATATATATATACATATTTACATTAATACACACACACATACATATATATATACACACGCAAATACTAAGTTACATCTACTGGTAAAAAACAGATGTTGTCACTAACAAAGAAGACATAATTGATATAAAAACAATATGTCTATGTTTATTTATACCATTGGTAATTATTGATATAATTGACATTGTATGTGTGTGTATACATGTATGTATATACATATACACCCACTTGTATGTATATATATATATATACATACACTCACACACACTAAAATCTTAGCAGTTTTCACATGAATGCAAAAGTCATGTGCAAGCTATTGTAATGTTAATTATGTACACTCACGCACATGATGTAATAAAATTAAGGAATGACATACTGAGTGGATACATATGCAAAAATATTCTCAGTTAATTGAAATTTATCTCTTAGTTGGAGGAAAATATCAAAAGCTTAGCGGCGATTTTTGACAACTGTCAAAGAAAAGGGTGCTAATTTTTGGAAATATTAAAACGTTGATTATCATGGTTGCATGCATAACTATACAGTTAAGAAATTTGGTTTGGTACCATGTGGTTCTGGGTTTGTTCCATAACACAAAGACATTTTCCCAAGGTGCAACATGATAGGATTGAACCTAAACCATGTGGTTGAGACTAACTTCTTAACCACCCACCCATACCAACACCTATTACGTAATTGGTGAGGTCATATAGTAACATCATCAATCTTGCTTCAATGCTGTCACATACCTTCCAGGTAACAATATTCTTTCATACCTGTCATTTTCATCTCATTTCCAAGATCCATCTGAAAATGGCCTTTACCTGTGGCTACTTCCATACACATTTTAAGCTTAAATGTAATATACTGCCATATTACTTAACAACCTTTTCACACCATCGTATTTTCACTGAATCTACCCGGTGTATATGCATATATTGTACACTCAACAGAGTTCATACCAATACCCTTTCTGCATACTGCACATGGGTGTTTTCCTGCTTTTTTTTTTTTTAAACAGAACATCATTGTTGTCTTTCTTGTACCTATTCATCTTCTCCCTCAATTCAACTATACTTTCTATTATTAACACCAGGTCGTCTGCATACAGTAGCTGTCATGGTAAGCTCCACTCTGTACTTTAAACCAGTACCATCATCGCAACTACAGGCAATAGTGAATTCCAATCTTCACTTTAAACTTATCTGTTCCCACCATTGCCCTTTCCTTGTACACATTCTCTTTTATGTATGTATGTATGCTTACACACACACACACACACAAGTGAGTGAGCAAGTAGACAAATAAAAGTGGCACTCAATAAATTTGGCAGGAATTACTATATTTTTTAATAGTTTGATTCAGCTCCATATGACATAAAGTATGTTCTCTTCATATCTGATGAGATGTGCTAATCCTACAAGACCACAAAACTTTAAGGCTTATGCAGCTGAGTCAAACTATTAATAAAGTACATACATACATAAAAGGGTAAAGGTAAAGACCTCCTTTGGTCATAAATGACCATAAGATTGCACCTAGAAATTTCCCTTCCAAGGCACAAGTCCGGGCAAGGTTGTTTATGTAAGACCAGCAGTCGCCCATGCATACCAGCCTCCTCTCTCCACACCACCAATGTTATCCAAAGGAAAGGGAAAGGTAGATACAACTTGGCACCAGTGACATCGCAACTCATTTTTGCAGATGAGTGAACTGGAGCAATGTGAAATAAAGTGTCTTGCTCAAGAACACAATACACAGCCTGGATTAGGAATTGAACTCACTACTTCATGATTGTGAGCCTGATGCTCTAACCACTGAGCCATGTGTCTTCACACATACATACATGGTTCTTTGTGAATAATGGATTAGAGAGGATGGTGGGAATAGAGTCAGAGATAGATGTGAAGAGAAATAGGATGAAGTGGCTGGATCATATGCAGAGGAAGGATGAAAATGACTGAGAGGAAAGATGGAAATGAATGTTGAAGGAAGTAGAGAAAAGAGGAAACCAAGGAAGACATGACTAAAGGTGGTAGATGAGAATTTAAAGGCAAGTGGGTTGTTGAGTGGAGATTTTTGTATTACTTGCTAGGTCTGGATGAAAGGGCAATGCCTATGGCTTTCACAGACCCTCTTAGACGAGTGACATTGATGCCACTAATGTTTCTCATGAATCTTTGCATTTCATCACGTACAGGAAAGGTATGAGCTAAGAGGGAATTCCAGAGGGTCCACATTCATAGAAAAGAAGACTGGGTGAGTGATTAGGGCAGAACTTGTGAGGTTGTACTGTATGTATAATAAGAGTCAAATCATTGGTGTAACCATAATGTTCTGGTGATCTGATGAGCTGGCTTTTTTTTTATCTGCATTGATTTGTAAATATACAATTGTATTGTACATGCATATTAGTGCAGACATGTAAAATAATTTATTATACACTGAAATTTTATTACAAGATAAAGGCTGTGAAATGGCTGTAATCTTAAGAATGACAAGTGCTTAATAAATATATTTATCTCTCATACCCACTGAGTTTTTACGGTTTATATACTTCCCATGAAATAATTTCATTGATCATATCTCCTGGATTTCAGCAGCATAGAATTATGCATTATACTCCTCTGTATGGGATTATTATGTAGTTTGCTAGCTGGTCCACTGGAGGAGCTTGCTGTGATATCCACATGATTCTATGAATCCATATATTACAAACCAAATTTATTCTGCTAGCATTTCAGTGGCTCATTTACAATGATGAAGAAACTACCTATAGATGTGTAATTGAAAGATATTATTTATTTATTTATTTATAAATGTATGCACATAAAATATATATATATATATATCTTTTACCTTTTTTCAGTCATTTGACTGCAGCCATGTGGGGGCACTACTTTGAAGGGTTTTAGTCATACAGATCAACCCTAGGATTTCTTATTTTTTGAAGCTTAGTACTTATACTATTGGTGTCTTCTGCCGAACCACTAAGTTACAGGGATGTAAACACAGCCACACACACACAGACATGACAGGCTTCTTTCAGTTTCTGTCTGCCAAATCCACTAATAAGGCTTTGGTTGTCCCAATGTGCAATGCAGTGGGGCTGAACCCAGAACCATGTGTTTGAGAAGTAAGCTTCTTACCACACAGTTACAATGCATAATAGAATGTAAATCAGTCAATTAGATAATCTGAAATTTAATGTATGTATGCCAACAATTTTAAAATTACAAGCCTTTCTGGAAAATGCAAATATTTGTTTACATTTTGGCATAGGCCCCCCCCCCAAAAATATTGTTTACAAATTGTTTGCATTTCACAGCCAGGTTTACAATTTAAAAATGGTAGGTACACCAACATATTTTTAGATTAACAAATATAAATCATGTTGGATGATTATTTTGCCAAATTATTTAATATTCTTCCAAATTATTTAAGAATTGTTCTAGGCATGAAAAAATTTCATTCAATTTTTTCACCATCAAAAACTTAAAGTTAGTGGATTTCTCTTCATCTTATTTTTCCTTCGTATATGTCAAAGTTTCTTTCAGAGTAGGTTATGAATAAACTGCAATCGGCTCATACACTTCTTCAGTAGTGACTTCTAAGTCATGCTGATCTGTAAGCTGAACAACTTCTCTTGTGACAGCTTCAGAAGTATCCTCAAAACTAACCCATTTCTTACCCAACCCATCTGAAATTAATTAATTTACCAAGTTGCCAATATGTACAGTTAATCAAATTTGATTGGTCATTTGAACATGAATCCTGGTTTGTATTTGGTATATTATTTTCCTTCTCATTGTGACATAAATATTTGTTTACATTTCACAGTGAAGCTTATTAAAAATAATTTTTTGCTCTTATTTTTCCCTCCTTTTTATTTTTGTTTTTCTGTTATAATAGTTGGTTTTTAAATGTTTGAAGATGTCACGAGTAATATATATATATTTTGAAGGTGTCACAAGTAATATATATATATTTTGAAGGTGTCACGAGTAATATATATATATATATATATATATATATATATATATATATATATATAGGTTGTTTGGAAAGTAATTGTGTTTTATCAGAAAGGATAGAAAAACAAATGTAAATTATGTTTATATGAATCACTATCGTTTTCAATGATTGCAGCCCAACAAGAAAGTAACTATTTTATGCCATGTTCAAAGAAACCTATTTCATTCCCTGTATCTGAATGTTTTGCGTCTTATAAAATGTTCTAGTCATTGGAAACAGATGGAAATCCAGAGATGGTAAGTCAGGTGAGTATGGAGGAACATCTGATGTGTACAAGATACCACACAGAAAATTCTATATTTGATGGTAAAAAAAAAGTCACTACTGACCATCTCTTTAGATACCACAGTTGGAGATCACCTGTACCAAATAATGAGGTAGAGAATGTAACTATTAGTGGAACACTCCAACTGCACGTTCCATTCACATTTCAGAAACCCAAGGTTAACCCATGGGTAATCAGACAAAAAAGACAAAAAAACTCTGCTATGTTGGAAACTGCCAAACTGAAAATCTTAAAGGCAGCCCTTATAAGAGTAACAAAGAATGTGTAACAAATGCATCAATCTCAAGTACATTAAAAATACACTCAATATTTTATCTCCCAAATGTTTTTATCTGATTACAGATAGGTTCAGAGTATATGAAGTTTGACAATATTCTAAAAAATAATGTAGATGGATGGAATATACCCTCTATAACATAAAAAGTTTTGGGAATAAAGATAATAATAAAATAAGCTAGTATGTAGTATGATAACAACAGGTTTAACCTTTTAGCATTCACATGCAATGCTTATTTATTCACAATGTTTTGAATTAATTGAGAATTATCTCATAGCTTTGAGATTTCAATAATATGATTGCTTATTTTTAGAATAACACTGTATGGTAGGTGTGAGAGGTTGGATCTAGCCAGTTTAAGCATAAAACAGAGAGAGAATATTTGGACTGGATATGGGCAGTTTAAATGCCACAGGGTTATGAAAATCATCTGACAAACTTAACTCAGTATCAAAACCTTACTCTTTTACCTGTTTCAGTCATTTGACTGTGGCCATGCTGGAGCACCGCCTTTAGTTGAGCAAAGGGACTTATTCTTTGTAAGCCTAGTACTTATTCTATCGTTCTCTTTTGCCGAACCGCTAAGTTGCGGGGACATAAACGCACCAGCATCGGTTGTCAAGCGATGTTGCGGGGACAAACACAGACACACAAACATATACACACACATACATATATATATACATATATACGACAGGCAATTCACCAGACTGATAATTTATGAGGGTGAGTCAGAAAATAATGCAATTGTTAGTTGCATTATTTTCTGACTCACCCTTGTGCATTGACGTAGCTATGATTTTGGGAGGTACATCTATAAAAATGATTGCAGGATATTATCACAAACTAATACATCAACAGCAAATATGGAAATACAATACACCATATAAGGTAACATGTGCAAACCTCTCTGAAAGTTACATGGAGACAGCTTGAAGTATTAGTGAGTATTACTTCAGTAGAGTATTAAAAGAAATTATACTGTAAAGGGAACCTACTTCCATAATTGGTCAACGTGCCTCAGATAGGCCTGATAGTTCAATCAATAGAATCAGTGTAGACATATCCATACAGCTTATTGACACACGCATGCAAACACACACATACTGACAGAGGTTGGTTCCAAATTTTGTCACAAGGCTAGCAAGTTCAGGAGAGGTGGTCAGTTGATTACATTGACTCCAGTCCTCAACTGGTACTTATTTTATTGACCTTGAAAGGATTAAAGGCAAAGTTGACTGTTCCCTTCTGAAGATAGGTCTTTGTGCCCAAAATATATGTATGTATGTATGTATGTACATAAATGCACACACCATTAAACACGTAGTTGTCGTCATCATCATCATCAACAACAACTGCAATTTTATCATCAATGTTTAAGCAGTCTTTAGACAGGTTTGTAACTCATAACTTAGACAATTCTTTTTAACCTTAAAAATTGCTTGATTCTAACCTTATTTTCATACTTATTTTTTAACTTTATTGACAAATTTTAACCTCATTTTAACCTTGTTATTATTAATAAGTCCATAAACATTAGGTAGTTCACTTTAGTTTTGATTATTTTATGATATACAAGTGGTATCAAAACAATTTAATGAAATAACTATTGTGGAAATTTATTATAGCACAATATCTTTGGTTTCAATCTTCAGACAAATGTGTTTATGAATTTTAACTTTTTGGCAAAAAATTGCCTTACTCATCACATACCATCAATTGCTTTGGTCTTCATAATCTATGAAGACCAACATACTAATATTTGAGTTCACTTCCTTTTTCATAAGTATCAACTTCCAATAGTACACATGACATTTTACATTCAGCACTCCTAGTCCATACAAGCACAGTTATTTACCCTGTCCACTGTGCTTGATGCCCTTAATCTACAATGACTCATGAAATGAAGAGAGGCCCTCATATGACTGTTTCACTTGCTTACTATTTTTCTAGCTTCCAAATCTCCTTCATATTACACTCTTAAACCAGCCAAATCCGGCCAAAATAATCTACCTTTTTTACGTCCAAACTGGCTGGATTCAGCCTCTCACACCTACCCTTCAATGTTATTCTAAAAATAAACAATCATATCATTGAAATCTTGATGGTACAAGATAATGTATGATTGATTCATAACAATGTGAATAAATAAACATTACATTTGACAGAGTAATCTGGATGCCAAAGGGTTAAAAACAAAATACATATTCGAAAATATTGTCCTAAATATGCTAAGCACCCCACCCCACCACACAAAAAAAAGAGTCTAGATTGGTAACATTTGGATCAGAGCTGACCTGATACTAAACAATATCAATAACACCAACAATAAGACACTGATGCTCAATCTCTCATGCTAATCTCTCATACTAATCTCTCATACTAATCTCTCATGCTAATCTCTCATACTAATCCAACAAATCATGATTGTGTCATTTCTCTTCATTTTCCATAGATCTACAGAGTGTCCACAAAGTCTGGGTACATGGAGTAAATAAAATCATAACGTAAACAATTAAATATAAGAAATTATAATTTCTTAAAGTATGTATTAATCCCCATGTACCCAGACTTTGTGGACACCTTGTACATTCAGTGTTCATATCTCACTACGACAAAGTAGGGCATATCTTTCCTATACTTAGAACAGTTAGTCTTTTGTCCCTTAGTGAGAAACCTTCTGTTACTAACAAGTTCATTAACTCCCTAATTTAACTATTATACTTTAACTACATTTTTTTTGTCAATAGGAATTTATTTATGCCATAAGAATTTGGAAACTTTGAGGGGACATAAAAAAATTCATTTTCATAAGTTAAAACTATAAATAATGATTTCAAATTTTGGCACAAGGCCAGCAAGTTTGGTGAAGGGTGTAAGTCAATAATCTTGACCCTGGTGCACAAATTGGTACTTATTTTGGTGACCACAAATAGATGAAAGGCAAAGTTGACCTTGGCAGAGTTTGATCTCAGAACATTAAGACGAACAAAATGCTGCTAAGTATTTTGCCTGGTAAAGATAAAGCTGTAAATAACAGCATGTAAATACTTATTTCTTTATTGCCCACAAGGGGCTAAACATAGAGGGGACAAACAAGGACAGACAAAGGGATTAAGCCGATTACATCAACCCCAGTGCATAACTGGTACTTAATTTATCGACCCCGAAAGGATGTAAGGCAAAGTCGACCTCGGCGGAATTTGAACTCAGAACGTAATGGCAGACGAAATACCACTAGGCATTTCGTTCAGCGTGCTAACGATTCTGCCAGCTCGCCGCCTTCTGCTAACGATTCTACCAGCTTGCCACTGGGTTAAAAAAGAAGCCTTTGGATGGAAAAAAAAAAAGTTGAAGGCTGCCCATGGGTAATGAACTCACAGCTTCTGTAAACATGACAAATATTCTACAATAGGACCAAAGCAATCCTTTGAACTTCTTTATCCATTTTCGAAACTTTGTGTTGCCTGCAAGAATTATATATTGCTTGTGTCAAACTTTGAGAGAATGTGAAATAATTTGTTTTTAATAGCTTAACTATGAAACTAGATCAAGCGTTTAATAATAGCATGTAAATATAGGGTTAAAAAAACACTTTGGATAGAAGAGCTGATGGCTGTCAACATACAACGTAAACACACACATATGCATGTATACACATACACGCACACTTAAAGACATTAACACTACCATCCTAAAAAAAAAATAACCCATACCAATATGTAAACTCCCCATCCCTAAGAAAGTGCATGGAGAGTAAAAACAAAAACAAGACCACAAAAAATAATGTAAAAAAAGGATTCAGAATAGGAATGCATGCCCTGCGCGAAGATAAATTTTTTCACAAATTAAAGTGTGGCTTACAATATGTTGCTAAACCATTCTTTTTAATTGAACTGCAGTAATTTTTTTAAAGTATCACCGTTATATGTATTTGAAATTAAGAGATCAACTCATAAATGAACGAAACCCTTGAATACATCAGTGTACACACATGCCTATGCACAGGTACACCATAATCTATATTCGTGAAGGGGAGACAAATCTCCCCACCCAGCTTCAGTCTGCATTCAGGGACATGTTTCTGAGTTATTGCTCGTCATCAGCCTGAAGTAGCCGGCCAGCTGGATGAAAAAAACCCGTCTAGCCTTCACAAATATATATATTTTCAGTGAAAACACATTCTGGTTAGAAAATTAGAAATGATCTAATTATAAATCTCACAGAGAGATATAAGCAGCAGTGAATGTAGCCAGCTGGTTGGCTACTTCAGGCTGATGACGAGCAATGACACAGAAACATGTCCCTGAATGCAGACTAAAGCTGGGCGGGGAAGTTTGTCTCCCCTTCACAAATATAAGGACACAGAAAATGTGTCAAGGCCAACAGGAAGCGGTCTAGCTTCCTAGGGCTAAATAGCAGCAGTATGATTCCCTTAACGGGTCTGTCACATTAAGTTGACAGTAAACAACTGCTTTATCATAACACTGCTGCTTATATCTCTCTGTGAGATTTATAATTAGATCATTTCTCATTTTGTATTATTTCGCTGTTAAAAGCTTATACAATCCATTTTTAGAGTAAAATTTAAAAATTATAATCTGTGTTAAGTTAGTTTAGTCGTGATACTTCACTTGGATCTTGTTCAAAACGAGGGCACCAGTTTTCATTAATGTTTTATGTGGTGTTTTTGGTACCGAAAGACTTTCAAACTTCGTATACTTATCTATTTTGTGTTATAGAACAGAAAAAAATTTTTGTATTCGAATTTATTTCATGTAAAAAATTGTCTTATTTCGATAATTTCAACCAATCACTGATAAGTATTCAGCTGTTTACACTTACTCCTTTGGCAGTTGAAGCGGTGTAAAGCGTATTTAATCTCCATTAATAATTTCGTTAACATCTGCCTGAACTGTATGAAAGGTTTATTAGCTACTGCCAATATGCTTCAGCTATTTTTTGACAAGGAAATAATAATTTTATCACCGCCAGAATCGTTTGATTACGTAGTCAGCACCAAATGTATTCGGCTGAATGGACGTCAGTCATTGGTTGAAATTACAGAAATACAACTTTAACATGAAATAACTTGCGATGTACGTTTTTTTGTTAAGAAGACTAAGAGAAAAAGATGTTTTATATGACACATTCTACCAGTGTCCCAAGTTTCAAAGTGTTTCGTTAAGAAAATACTGGTGCCCCCGTTTTGAACAAGATCCCTTCACTCACCACTTAGGTGGGCGCTAGACATAACAACTACTTAAAAGAGAGGTTATAAAAAAAAGTTAAGAACCATTGATATAATCCATAATCACTATAACCAAAAGACCATTGCAATCAGCCCGCCAATTTCTTAACGACGATGACATCCCCACCACCACCAAAGCACCAAGCTGCTAAATGTCTGCTGTCATGAGGTTGCAGCCAGGCCAAGTAAAGCCTATATCTTCCGGGTCCTTCACAGGTCTTAACTAGGGCTTCACTTCCAGTTTCGTGGAGGACGTAGATTTAAAAAAAAAATATTCGACATGCATTTTCAAGAGGTTTAATTTTGGCGATATACTAGATGACTAGATCTATATATTTTGTGAATTAAGTATAAAAAGCCAAACATAGCCTATCATCCAATAGAAAAAAAAAAAAAAAAAAATAAGTGAGGTAAATTCCGAAAGCGAAACACGTTATAAAGATAACCAAAATAAAAATTTAAAAAAACCAGTTTCTAGAATTTGGTTTAAAAAGAAAAACAAACAAACAAACAAACAAACTTGGCAACCACAACAACCAGCGTTGGATCAACCTAAGCACGTGCTTAGGGGATCAAGGGACGAGGGTACCACAGAAATGAAAATGGTTGAAGGAGGCGAGTTAGCAGAAACGTTAGCACGCCGGGCGAAATGCTTAGCGGTACTTCGTCTGTCTTTATGTTCTGAGTTCAAATTCCGCCGAGGTCGACTTTCTCTGTCATCCTTTCGGGGTTGATAAATTAAGTACCAGTTATGCACTAGGGATCGATGTAATCGACTTAATCCCTTTGTCTGTCCTTGTTTGTCCCCTCTATGTTTAGCCCCTTGTGGGCAAAAAAAAAAAAAGAAATGAAAATGGTTTATGGCACGAAAGAAATCACTTCAAACTTGCTAAAATGATATTCGTAATGCTTTATCTCTACTAAGTATAGAAGCAAAAATTTTACAGAAAATTAATTTTAACGATATCATCGAACACTTTGCAATTAAAAAAAAAACGGAGAAAATTTTTCAAATATAAATAAAGTGGAAGCATACAAAAATAAACATTATTTTCCTTCTTATTGTGAATTTTGTTACATTTTGAAAAATAAAAATTTATTTTATGGTTTATCATTGTTTATATTTTGAATTATTTTTGTTTACATTTTGAACCATTTTCGTCTTCTTGAATAGTACCCCATTTACATATACTTGAGGGGCACCAAAACCTTTTAAGTGTTTAGGGTCTCTGTGTCTTAATCCTCTATCTTTTCACGGAAATGGTTATGTGAAAAATGTTTGATAAAATTATTTCTGCCACTGTAAAGAAATTATCATTCTGAACAGATTTTAAACGAAAGTTCAAAGTTCTCTCTCTCTCTCTCTCTCTCTCACACACACACACACAAAACACACTATACGCATACACACACGCACGTATATACACACGTACTATATATGCATATCAATATGTATGCAAAACAGACTCCATATAGCAATACATACACAGACACACACACATATATACAAATACACAAACATATATAGATGCAAATAATATACACACATTCATATATATTTTTTATGTATGTGTGCACGCGCTTCCCTAAACGCATGTACAAAATATACGCACACATCTATCTGCTTCCGACCTCTCTCTTTCTCTCCTTCACACACACACACACACACACGCTACAAAGCAATATTTTCTAATTGTATAATCTTCTATGTTCACACACGAACACCCAGACATCATATATAAACATACCGACCTTCCTGTTTTGTCATTTACTTCACAAACTCAAACTGTCTTCTCTGGGTGACGCTTCACAAAGGATTATGTATAGATCGAACCATTATTTTTTAGGTCGTTCGTGTTCGACGTTATTTATGTTATGGTTCTTGTTGATCACAGCAACGGCATCAAGCTTCCAGCTCTACAATGTTGATCAAACTAATGGGACTGGTCGTCGTTTTGATGGAATCGGTGGCCTAAGTGGGGGAGGCGTGAGTATCACTATATTTTGTTAAAAAATCATTAAGATCTGTTCAATTCTATGCTTTTCACCCTTCTGATATACTGTCAATAAAATATAGGGTCCAGATGGACTATATGTAATCTGAACCTTTCTCCCCTTATTATTATTTTTTTTTACGGAATCCCACGTTTTAGGCTATGGAGATTCCGATTCTGAAAAAAAGTTTTCAAAAATCTCAATTTCAAAATTTCGATTCCCCCCCACAACCCGGTTTTTATATAGATCCACAGGGTAAACCTAACCCTAACTCAAACCCTAACCGTAACCCTAACCCTAACACTAGTTTTGTGAGATTTGGCTGTTATTTCTAGCATGTAAATAGCCTGCTTGGTGGGTGGGGGGTTGAAATTTTTCAAACAATTTTTTTTCAGAATCGGAATCTCCATAGCCTAAAACGTGGGATTCCGTGTAAAAAAAAAAAAGGTGGGGGGGGGGGGAAGGTTCAGATTACATATAGTCCATCTGGACCTCGGAATTTAATATGAAAAAAGCAGAGAAAAAATTAGTGAGCTCGTACACATACATACTGACATATTACGGCGAAGGTAAAGAATACGCACACCCGCGAAAACGGATGGTGTGCATATTCATACACAAGCGTATTTGTAGAAGATTTAATTCAACTATATCCATTTTTCTGAAACAAAACCTGGAGCACACTTTCTGGGCTTTCTATAGCTTTATTCACATTTTAGAATGTATTATCGTATAAATCGATTCCCTACTTTGCTCGTACTTCGTCTTATCCCTCTTCTGAGGGTCGAAAGACAAAGTTGACATCAGCGTGATTTAATAGTCAAAATACGAGTCGATTTCTTCCACGATGCGTGACTTAGTGGCAATGTTAGAAGTTTCGGCTCTACGTTGAGTTCAACTTCTTCAGAAGTCAGTTTTACCTTTCACCCTTTCGGGGCCAGTAAAATAATACTCAAGTACTGGGATCGATGGTGTTGACCAACATATTCCTCCAAATGTCAGACTTTGTATCTATGATAAAAACATCATTATTTTGATGAAGGATGTGGAAATTAATTTTACCTTGCATTTTTACACACACACACACAGTTTATTCGTGAGTCTGCACCTTTGAGGTAGTAGGAGGTAATTTTAGGGAGAATTGACTATTTCCTATTTCTGGCTGGTGGAGTGACCGCGAGGAAACTCTTTCGACGACATACTTTAAAGGGAATCATGGATTTATGAGGGGTACTACTAAAGCAGCGTGGTCCCGAACGCGCAGTCGCGCGTCCGCGCTAGCCAGTCGTGAGTGGTAGATGCTACAAAAAGTGCGCGTGCAAATGAATACGTGTTTAGAGTTAGGGTTAGGGATAGGGATAGGATCGACCACTCACGACGCGCGACTGCGCGTTCGGGACCACGCTGCTTTAGTAGTACCTTTATGAGGAAACAATATTAGTGATATTTATTTTATCGATCCCAAGGACATGACTCGCATAAGAAAACTAAGTTTTTTCCTGGACGGTGAACATTTTAAAAGTGCTCCGTACCAATATTAATCCCATCGTCTTTCCACTCTACTGATACGAAGTTCAAATTACATTTTGTTGATAATGATTAGTCGTCCTCGCTGTCGTAACAATAGTGTTAGTAATCAATAGTAATAATACGGTTAATACATGTTTACATATTTTAAACTTGGTGCAACGAGTAAAATACAAAGAGTGCATAGATAAGAAAGATAATTGTTATAGCTGTTTGGTCCCTAGTCAGGCCTATTCCGATAGATCAAAGTAGTCGCTTGCTGTGAATAAATAGAAACGGGCGCTTGTTGCATAAACATTTAGTAGTAACATAGACACTAGCATACTCGAGCTAATAAACCCGGAAGTTTTATTTACTTAAAATTGGGTATTTTCATCTTGTCATTGTTTTAAGTTTTTAGCCTGACACTTGCTACGCTTGAGTGAATACTATCTTCCTCATTTACTATTCTATCTCTCGCTTAGTCTATGGCTCTCTTAAAGACAAGCAGATATGTATTTCTGGGAGTTATGAAGAAACAAAATCGAGGGGAACATTTGTGTAGGTATCCCTGTACACAAGCATACATAGTTACTGCTATACATTTAATTGTTATACGAATTTGTCTTCGGTATCACATGCTTAATTTTGGTGCTATTTAAAATATGTCACGCAGCTTTGCTCATTCAGATGTAGCAGTGAACAATATTTTAAGAAGCACGTTGCATTACTATTTTTATCGGCCAGTTTTCCAGGGGTAGAGATTATTAACAACTTCTAGGTGCCTCACTTTTCCAATAAAAAAAAGAACAGAATCCAAGAACTGTTGTAAAATGTTAGTAACTTTTAAAGTTTGCGAAATTTGGTTAATTCTAGCTCGAAAGCCACAGACATATTGGTACTTGTTTCCATAGTAACGAGCGAAGCTGTTGTGTCGTCTGCTTACCCGACTGAAACACGAACGGTTTCATTAGTGTTTTCCTGGACGTTTTCAAGCTTGTCTGCTTGGAACTCACCGTTCTATGGTTGACTCGTTTCTCTGCGAGTTTATGTGACACAGGAGATAAGAAAATTGGGCACTATCATGCTATTAGCTGTCAGAAGTGAAAGTGCTCACTGCTAGTGAAGTATCTGTCTGTCTGCCTGCCTGTTGCTGGCCTATCGATTCTTTGGCTACTGACAGCTTATACCATGACTGGCCGGAGCGAGCTATATGTCTGTCTGTCTGTCTGTCTATCTATCTATCTATTACTCGAAAGTTCGCGCGTCCGGGCTAGCTAGTCGTGAGTGGTCGATCCTATTATTTTTAAAATTCAAACTTCATTTGTTTTCTATTTTGATAAATTCTCTCTGTTGAAAATTATATTTTTATATTTTAAATAATTTGCAATTTCAGGAAATATGTTTTTATATTAAATTTGTGTTTTCTACTCACGACTAGCTAGCGCGGACGCGCGAACTTTCGAGTAATAGATAGATAGATAGATAGATAGAGAGACAGACAGACAGACATATAGCTCGCTCCGGCCAGTCATGGTATTAGCTGTCAGTAGCCAAAGAATCGACAGGCCAGCAACAGGCAGGCAGACAGACAGATACTTCACTAGCAGTGAGCACTTTCACTTCTGACAGCTAATAGCATGATAGTGCCGAAAATTGTAATTTATTTGACAAACTCCTTGTGTGCATCGCAAAGTTACGGTTTTGAATTTTCGCTACAAAATATGTATTGTTTACATGCACTGAACTAGTTTGTTTTCTATAATTTAACGTTCATTGTAATCAACGTTGATTTTCAGTTGTTTTTTTTGTAATTTTTCAGCATTTCATATGACTTTATTCATTAAAACTTATTAAAATTTTCATCGTTGAATGTTCTGTCGTCGTAATGTTGTCATCACGCACAAAATGCCAGCTCCAAATCATGTTTTCTGATTGGGTAAAAATGATCAAACTTTAAATCTCTAACATTTTTCTGAAATTTTTCTAGAACAAGTGAATAATAACATCAGATTCAGCGTGAAAAATTACATCAATATACCAGATTTGTGAATTTTACTTAATTTTAAAATTTCAAAAAGTGAAGTCAAACAGAAAAGATCCGAAGTTGGCAGGAATCTAGGACAGTTTGAACCTTCAAACTAATACAGGCATTCCATCCAATGCTTAATGACTTTGCTAATTTGTTGCTTGTGTGTGTGTGTGTGTGTGTGTACTATGTGCATATCTATATTGTAGTATACATAGTTGTATGTATATGTGTGTAAATACATACACACATGGCGCACACACACGTAGGTATGTATGTATGAAGGTGCATAGCTCAGTGGTTAGAGTGTTGGGCTTACAATTGTGAGTGTGCGAGTTTGATTTCTGGACTGGGCAGTGTATTGGGTTCTTGAGTAAGACATTTCATTTCATGTTGCTCCAGTTGTGATGTCCCTGGTGCCAAGGTGTATTAGCTTTTGCCTTTCTCTTGGACGACATCGGTGGCATGGAGAAGGAAGACTGGTATGCATGGGTGACAGTTGGTCTTCCAGAAAGAATCTTGCCTGGACCTGTGCTTCAGAGGGGAGCTTTCTAGATATACAATCCCATGGTCATTCATGACCGAAGGGGTCTTTACTCCTTTATATGTATGTATATTTTAGTATGTATGTATATATATATATATATATATATGAGTATATGCATATATATGTACATGTATGTACATACCTTCATCTACATGTACATATAGATACATATCTGGGTACATGACGTTGCAAAAAAAACATGGACAAAATGATAAACAAGTTACAAAAAACAAGCAGGCCACATAGAGAACATATCCTTCATCAGCTGCCACCATTAAAACACTGGTGTTTCGAAGAGTTAGGGCAGGACACATCGTTAAAATGGCTCTTCCCACGAACACAAATTAAATTTTTTTCGTGGAGGATAGTGGCAGACGGAGAACAAGACAGGAAAATGAAACAGTGAAATAAACAAACAAAAAGGGTGTACAGCCAGACGTGAAGAAGTGTGTGTATATTGAACGCTGTGAAGCACGAACAGGAGAGGCGAATAAGTGCGTCTGAAGCCTAGGTGGTCAGAGACCGAAAAGAAATGGCAACTGGACGCATATATATATATATATATATATATATATATATATATATATATATATATATATATATATATATATATATATATGTATGTATGTATCTACATACATGTGTATGTGTGTACGTTTTTCTTCACAGTTTATCTAAGTTTTTTTTGCAGAATTGAAGCCAGTCACTAACAAAAGAGACAAATCATACTCAGCCTCTCTCTCTCATAATGTCCTCCTGTCTATTATAATGTTCCCCTTTGTTTCTTTATTCTATTTTAGGCAACCTCTAAACTCCTTGTAAACTACCCTGAAAAACAAAGGAATGAAATACTTGATTATTTATTCAAGGTAAGTTTCATTGTTTGTTGTTGTTGTTACTGCGAAAAAGAAATTGGGACTCAAACATTATATTCTGAGTTCAAACCCTGCTAAGCTCTGCTTTGGCATTCATCTCTTTGGGGTTGATAAAATAAAACCAGTCAAGTACTAAGGTTGATGATATCAGCTCACTACTCCCACCCCTAAAACTACTGGCCTTGTACCAAAATTTGAAACCATTATTATTATTAATATCATCATCATTATTATCCACTTGTCTTTACTTTCTGAGTTCAATGAATTAAGTACCAGTTAAGTACCGGGGTTGACGTAATTGACTTAACCCCTCCCCCATAATTTCAGGCCTTGTGCTTTAATAGAAAGGATTATTATTATTATTATTATTATTATTAGGAGGGCGGTGAGCTGGTAGAATCATTAGCACATTGGATGAAATGCTTAGCGGTATTTTGCCCATTGCTACATTCTAAGTTCAAATTCTGCTGAGGTCGACTTTGCTTTTCATCCTTTCGGGGTTGATAAACTAAGTACTAGTGAAACAATGTGGTTGATGTAATTGACTAGTCCTCTCCCTACAAATCTGAGGCCTTGTGCTTCCAGTAGAAAGGATTATTATTATTATTATTATTATTATTATTATTATTATTATTAGGCAGTGAGCTGACAGAATCATTTGCATGCTGGGCAAAATGCTTAGCAACATTTCATCCATCTTTATGTTCTGAGTTCAAATTTGCCTTTCATCCTTTTAGGGTCAATTAAATAAGTACCAGCTGAGCACTGGAGTTGATGCAGTTGACTTTCTTCCTCCTCCAAAATTACGGTCTTTGTGCCAAAAACTTGTAAAGATTATTATTATTATTATCATCATTATTAGCACTTGATTAGGCTGATCCATGCCATCCAGCAGCATCATGGGATGCTGCACAGAGGGACCAGTTAACTTACTTGGGGTCTCATTTGGTCCAGATCTCCAAGCGGAGAAGACCTGAGATGAGTGACAAGATGGGTAGTCTATCTCACTGAAAAATTGGCTGAATGATCAAGCATAAATGGTGGGTGCCTACATTGCCACAGTCATCTATTATGAATTATATCTGTATAACGGATGTAATACATAATCTTCTATATTGTCTCTATCATGAACCTGGTCAAAGCATGCATTTCTCCAATTCACATTTTACTAGACTGGAGTATCTGTTCTGCTTTTTGTGAGAGGGACATGTATCAAATAAACTTAATTTACTGTCAACATCCACTGCATAGATGATTGGGCATGTTATGGTCAAAGACACACAGACATGCACTGAGTCTGTGACATCTGCAGCAATTCCTTGATAGTAAACAGGTGTAGTAGTGGTTTGTAGACATGGTTTTCCACTGAGACTATAGTGGAAGACACCCAGAATGTCGCTCAGTGGGACTTGATCCAAGACCACATAGTTGGGAAGCAAGCTTCTTAGCATACAGCCATGGCTATGTCTGCTTCTCCATGTTGGCATGGATTGGGATGAGTTTTCTGTGACAGTGTTTTACAGCTGGATGCTCTTCCTGTTGCTAACCCTTTTATTTGTCTCTTGTGACACATAGACATGTGGTGTGCCTGTTTTTCAAGAAACACATGGAGATCTTTACTTATTTCAGTTAGTCATTGGATTGTGGCCATTCTGTGGCATCACCTTCAAAGGATTTAGTGAAACAAATCTACATGAGCATTTATGTTTTTTCTTTGAAGTCTGGTTCTTATTCTATCAGTTTCACTTGCTGAACTGCTAAGTTATGGGGATGTAAACAAACCAGCACCAGTTGTCAAGTGGTGGTTGAGCCATATGTTGAGAGGGATTCTTTGGGGTTTGAATAAATGTAACAAAAGCAAAGTTTGAAGGAAATATTAGCCATTTTTCATACTTTCTAGGAGTAAGTAAAAAGTAAATAACAATTGCTATCCAAGGACAAAAATTGGGTTACATAGTGTAATTGCTATCTGATTAAATATTCTAATGAAACTTCTTTTCTCTTTCCTATTTTTTTCAACCTCAGCCAGGATTTGGAGCTTCATTGCAGATTCTGAAAGTAGAAATTGGTGGAGATGCTCAAAGTACAGGTGAGTTAATATCATAGATGAGTGGATATCTCCAGCCACCTAACCTTGTCATAGCTTAAACAACGAACAACTAAACCCTCAGACTCACAGCTAATAATAGGACTCACAATCTTCATAACATGGTGAAAACAGCTTCCCAAAGACTGGGTTCCTCACCATATGAAGGCCACAAAATACTTCAGCTCCCAACAGTTGTTGAGAGGGTTAGGGTTGAGACAGAATTGTAAGTCCTTGAGCAAATAATACACTGGGCCCTTACACTTATTTACAAACAGCAAGTCACAGTGCATATATAGTTTAGCATTGGGTCCTTAAACCTGTGAAAATGGATGTTAATTGATGATGACGATATATGTGTATATATACTCTTTTACTTGTTTCAGTCATTTGACTGTGGCCATGCTGGAGCACCGCCTTTACTCGAGCAAATCGACCCCAGGACTTATTCTTTGTAAGCTTAGTACTTATTCTATCGGTCTCTTTCGCCGTACCGCTAAGTTACGGGGACGTAAACACACCATCATCGGTTGTCAAACGATGTTGGGGGGACAACCACAGACACACACACACAAACACACATATATATACATATATACGACGGGCTTCTTTCAGTTTCCGTCTACCAAATCCACTCACAAGGCTTTGGTCGGCCCGAGGCTATAGTAGAAGACACTTGCCCAAGGTGCCACGCAGTGGGACTGAACTCAGATCCATGTGGTTGGTAAGCAAGCTACTTACCACACAGTCACTCCTATGCCTATATGTACACAAACACACACACACACACACACATACATACACACATGAATGAATGTATATGTCCATCCTTATGGCTGAAAGTTGGGGGCATCAGACACAACTGTCCCCTCCTTGCTATACCTGGCAGTCTTGAGATATAGCTAAACACTCTGCCAATATCCACCCCATTGAACCCTTCCTCTCATTGTTCCATCTTCATCTTTGTTGTCCATAGACACACATCTCACCAGTAAGTGGAGGGCCTGTGATGGTCATGATTACAGAGTCCCTCCTCTACACTAATCTATAAAAACAGAAAAAGGAAAGACATCCATATCATTAAGGAACTAATTAAATAAATATTAAATCAATTGCTATAACCATTTCCTGTTTCAGATGGCAGTGAGGCATCCCATATGCACAACAGTTGGGAAGAGAACTATTTCCGAGGTTATGAATGGTGGTTACTTAAGGAAGCAAAAAAGGTAAGAACTTGAAGTCTGCTGGAAATTAGGATCTCATTTCAACAAAATCAATCATTTACCAAACATGGTAATCTCTTTCTAATATAATTATTTTTTGATTATCTTTCAGAGAAACCCTTCAATAAAACTCTATTGTCTACCTTGGGGCTTCCCTTATTGGATTGGCAATGGAACTTTGAGCCCTTATAAGACTCCCTTGGTGACAGCAACTTATGTAACTAAATGGATTCTTGGTGCCAAGACCCATCACAATTTGACCATGGACTATGTTGGGGTGAGTATTATTATTGGTTGCTGTTTCTTGTTGTTGCTGCAGCTGCTGCTGTTGACGTCGCTGCCGCCGCCATCGCTACCACCACCATGTTCTGGCATGTCATCACTGCCTCATTGTTCTTTTCCTTCTTTTCTTGCAGCATCATGTACATCATCATCATCATCATAATTATAATCATTGTTGTCTTGGTCAGCTTCATTTGGATCTATCATCATCATCATCATCATCATGAACACCATCATATTTCATCATCATCATCATCATCATCGTTTAACGTCCGCTTTCCATGCTAGCATGGGTTGGACGATTTGACTGAGGACTGGTGAAACCGGATGGCAACACCAGGCTCCAGTCTGATTTGGCAGAGTTTCTACAGCTGGATGCCCTTCCTAACGCCAACCACTCAGAGAGTGTAGTGGGTGCTTTTACGTGTCACCCGCACGAAAACGGCCACGCTCGAAATGGTGTCTTTTATGTGCCACCCGCACAAGCCAGTCCAGGGGCACTGGCAACGATCTCGCTCGAAAATCCTACAGGAGCCAGTCAGGCGGTACTGGCAACGGCCACGCTCAAAATGGTGCATCTCATGTGCCACCCGCACAAGAACCAGTCCAGGGGCACTGGCAACGATCTTACTTGGCTTGCCGGGTCTTCTCACGCACAGCCCATTTCCAAAGGTCTCGGTCCGTAGTCATCGCCTCGGTGAGGCCCAATGTACGAAGGTCTTGCCTCACCACCTCAGCCCAGGTCTTCCTGGGCCTACCTCTTCCACGGGTTCCCTCAACTGTTAGGGTGTGGCACTTTTTCACGCAGCTATCCTCCTCCATTCTCACCACATGTCCGTACCAGCGCAATCGTCTCTCTTGCACGCCACAACTGATGCTTCTAATGTTCAGCTTTTCTCTCAAGATACTTACACTCTGACGGGTATTCACATTTATCATCCTTATAATTATTGTTCTTCCCACTAACTTGTTTCACATCACCATCATCATTGTCATTGTCTTCCTCTTCCTCTCCTGCTCCCCACATCTCCCCCATCACCCCTCCTTGCCCTTTTCTTCCCTCTGTCTCCCCACTCTTTCTTTCCCTCCCTTCCTCCTTTCTCTTCCTCACCCTTTCTTCCCCTCTTCCTCCTCTCTTCCAACCGATCATCATGACTCGGCAAAATAGACTCTATGTACTTCTTCGTTGAAGTTCACTGAATTTTGATGGCAACTTTGAAAATCTCCACCTCACAAGTGTTATCAAACTTTACACATACACACCTTACATTAGTTTTCTATATTTACTGTCTTGTGATATCTCACATCTTACATATCTCCATAGTTCTATATACCATAGCCAACTCCCACACAGCCTCATACTTTTTACACATATCTTATATAACTAGTACAAAGCATCATCATCATCATTTAATGTCTGTTTTCCATGCTGGCATGGGTTGGACAGTTTTATAGGTGCTAGCAAGCCAGAAAATTGCACCAGGCTTCACTGTCTGTATTTTGCATGGTTTTTATGGTTGTATGCCCTTCTTAATGCCAACCACTTTATAAAAGTGGCCTGGGTGCTTTTCACGTGGCACTGAAATTGAAAGAAGTCCATTGTGTGTGTGTGTGTGTGTGCATATATATCTGTATACTACTTGTATGTATATGTGTGTGTGTAAATGTTTACAATCTCCACTAAGCTGCAAATACTGAAGTTTGTTGATATTTCCTGTGTCAACAAATCATCCACTAGCTCTGCACTTTCAAATTCATTTTGAAAAAAAAAAAAAGCAAAAAAATCCCTTATAGAAAAGTCAGGTATAGACTGGCAGCAGGAAGAGCGTCTGGTTGTAAAAATCCTGCCTTAATTACCTCCCGTCTAAGCCATTAATTGCATAGCAAGAGTCATTAAACAAACTTTATTCTTGATTATTGTATATTTCAAATGACTATTTAAAATATTTTATTTTCCAGATCTGGAATGAACGTGCCTTCACAGCAGATTATATCAAAGTGTGTATATATAAATATTTTTATTTCTTTTTCTTCTCCTTCAGTATTTAGATTTAAGTATGTGAGCTATTAAATCATTTATTAATGAACCGTAAGTGCAGTGCTGGATTTAGGTACAAGCTAAACAAACTATAACTTAGAGCTGTGTTTCCCAACCTATATTCTCCCCAGGCCCCACTATAACTTTCCAGCAAACTGTATGTCTGACCAGTGGTTGGAAAAAAAACAACTTTATCATATTTTATCATAATTATTTTTTACAGAAGAATCTACTGGTAACTTTTTTATTACGTATTGAGTACAGAAAAAAGTACATTATTGACTAAGAAAAAGTGAATTAATGAGAATCTTGTGCCTGGTGACTATGTCACCATGCCCCATCACAATTTTCTAAGACACTGCCACTGGGGGGAATCATTGACTTTGAGCCTGAAAAGGGTCTTTTAAAATCTCAGAATTATTTTTTATTCATAGTTTTAGTGTAATTTATCTTTGAGTAATAATTTTCTGGAATGGTTCTATGGTTTAAGTAGTTTGCTTCACATTCATGTTGTTTTAAGTTCAATTCCACTGCACAGCACTTTGGGCAAGTGTCTTTTACCATTTCCCCATTTTAACCCTAATCTTGTGAGTAAAATTGGGTAGATTGAAATTGTATGGAAGCCTGGTGGATGAACTATTTCTATTCTTGGGTGGTACACTTAATTTGTCACCTAGTTTAAACCATGAGTGCTGCCTTTTCTCCTCTAACTAATACAGAAACCAAAATAAAGAAATTACAAGTTTGTGAGCTTACACATGGAATTGTTATGCACTTTGATAGCATTATTGCTAAGTTCAGTTCTTACACAGTCTTAGTTTTGTTACCAATTTTCAGATATGGCCATTATGGGATTCCATAGCTCAGGGCCTTACCATGTCTAAATCCAGCCATGTGTCAGTGTTTGAATAATTGACACTTTTGCTTTTAAAATGTCCTTCAAGTAGAAACAAAAATCGTGATTATTCTACTAGGCCTCTAAGAGCAGTTAAATGAAGAACTGAAGGGATGAATTATTAAGGGATAGGAACATGGCACAAGGGAATAAAATGACCCAAATTTTCATAACCCAACAGGGATAATAATAAGGATTTCTCATATGTTTTGATGTAAATGGTATAGCTGATTTAATTGACTCCAGCATGTTACTGGTATTTATTTTGTCAACCTGAGTCTTAGGCAGTAAATTGGCAAAATCATTTGAGTATTAAACCAAAACTGCTGCAGTATTTAGTTATAGTTTTTTTTACATTCTGAGTTTAACTCCTGCCTAGGTCAACTTGTCCTATCAGCCTTTTGGGATTGGTGAAATAGAATACTTATTCAGGGTGATGGCTTAGCAGAATCATCAGACAAAGTGTGGTGTTTCTTCAGGATTTTTATGTTTTGTGTGGCTATGCAGATGCAGCAACTCCAGAATGAAGAGTGTTTAAGATGAGACAACTTACGTTTGTGTATCTTCATTCTGAATTAAAAAACTAGAGCATTGTTCATGCACCTGTCCCCTATTGAAGGTCTAATTTCATTGATTACATCTCTTTTTAATAACATGCTAGTCCTCATTTAGGCCTGTGCCTCATACAAAGAAATATCATACTTTTATTTGACTTGCCAGATTCTCCGGAAATGTCTGAACACTAACGGACTGTCAAATGTACAGATTGTTGCAGCAGATGGTGGCTGGTCTATTGCAGATGCAATGTTGAAGGATGAAGAACTGCAAGCAGCTGTTTCTTACATTGGGTATAATATGTTGTTTATACTGCTGTAAAATAGAATTAAGTGCATGTGCATGCATACACACACACACACACCTTCATCATCATCATTGAGTGTCCATTTTCCATGCTAGCATGGGTAAGACAGTTTGACTGGAGCTGGTAAGCCTGAGAGCTGCAACAGGCTCCAGTCTGTTTTGGCTTGGTTTCCACGGTTGGATGTCCTTCCTAATGCCAACCACTCCACAGAGTGTACTGGGTGCCTTTTACTTGTCACTGGCACTGGCCATGACTAATCGAAAAGTTAACTTTGTTAACCGTTAATCCATTAACCAAAAAGTTAACTTCGTTAATTCTTTGAAAATATAACAGAAGTTGATGTTAATCCGTTAACGTTAACTTTTAATACCCCACTCATTTTATTGCCTCATAACTTCCAGAAAAATGGATACTTTTTAATGAAACTTTCACCAAATAATCGCTTATATCCTGTAGATTGAGTATATGTAAAGATTTGTTGGAAAATTTTTCTGAGGGTTTGGAGAGAAGAGTTTCAGGAAACTCACAGGACCTGACAATTCCCCCCTCATAACTTTCTGGAAAATAGGCATTTTCAAATGAAATTTTATATAAATACCTTTCAATGTAAATTACAATTACAAAGAAATTTGTAGGCAAAATTTTTGGAAGGGGGTGAGGAGGAGTTTCTGGAAAACAGAGTTTCGGATCAGATGGCCCACATAAGTTGGAATTTCTCTGTTTTGATGGAGATTTTTTCCAATGTTTTCACTAAAGTCTTCAGAATGATGGAGGCATCTTTTCACACAAAAAAAGGAGTGGTTGTGTGGTAAGTAGCTTGCTTACGAACCACATGGTTCCGGATTCAGTCCCACTGTGTGGCACCTTGGGCAAGTGTCTTCTACCATAGCCTCAGGCCAACCAAAGCCTTGTGAGTGGATTTGATAGACGGAAACTGAAAGAAGCCCGTCATATATATATATATATATATATATATATTTATATATATGTTAGTGTTTGTTCCCCCATCATTGCTTGATAACCAGTGCTGGTGTATTTACGTCCCTGTAATCTAGTGGTTCGGCAAAGGAGACCAACAGAATAAGTACTAGGCTTACAAAGAATAAGTCAAGGGGTTGATTTCTTCGACTAAAGTAAACACAGGAGGATGGTTAGAGTTAAGAAGACATAGAGGAGGGAGGGGGAAGATACATAGAGATTTAGAGAGATAGATTGAGTGAAGAAAGGGAGTGGATAGAGAATAATAGTCAAAGAGAATGAAACCATTCTCAGAGAAAACACTGGAAAACTTTTCGTTTTGGATAATATATGATGAAGTTGTTGAAAATATGGAAATTGCAAAAAGAAATGTTGCCTATCTATCTCTCTGTCAGCCCAAATATTCTACCTGTTTCATATTAAAACTGACCAGATCCAACAGCTCACACCTACCCTACAATGTAATTCTAAAAATATAGAAACACACCATTGAAATCTTGAAGCTACAAGATAATGTATGATTAATGCAAGATAATGTCAATAAATAAGCTTTATGTTTGATGAAGAAATCTGAATGTTAAAAGGTTCAGTGTAAGTAACTGTTCCACTCAACCAACAAGAACTCCCTTTTTCATACTTTAACCCCATTATCCCCCAGCTGAAAGCCTTCCTACCTTCCTCGGGGTTTTAAAGTCTTGCAAACTGCTTGGAGTTCTCAATAATGCTGGTGGCACAAAAACGTGCTCAGTGTATGCTGAAAAGTGGTTAGCATTAGGAAGGGCATGCAGGCTTTAGAAACTGTGCCAAAGCAGACATTAGAGTATGATGCAGTCCTTGGACCCATCAGATTCCTGTCAAAACATTCAACCCATGCTAGCATGGAACGATGATGATGTGTGTGTTTCTACAAATATTCTCCAAATTACAACTGCTTGAGTTATAATTTTTCAATGTTTACCATTCTGAGAGTGATATAGTTTGTTTTGATATAATATACCTTGCTATAGGCAATAGAGAAGATCTAGATGATGGTAGGTGTAGTGATAGGGGGGTAATGATGATAATGATGTTTGTGATGATGATGATGATGGTTATAGTGATGTGACTGGCAATGTGGAAAAGACAGAAAAAGTGAAAACAAAAATAAACAAAATCCTAAAGCTAATAATAATGATGAAGAATTCAATTATAGCATGATGACCCCAACATCATCTTCTATTTGTCTTTGTAGTGTCCATTACCCTGGTACAGTCAGTACTGACAAAGCCATGAAGACCGGTCGACCTCTCTGGTCATCAGAGGATTACAGTACTTTTAATAATAATGTTGGCGCTGGATGCTGGGCCAGGGTAAGTTTATTGTCTGTAGTTTATTCATTAACTGGAAATAACATTCTAGATTGGCTGAAATAACATTTTGCATCAGATGAAATAGCATTTTGCATTGGCTGAAGTAGCATTTTGCATTGGTTGAAGTAGCATTTTGCATTGGTTAAAATAGCATTTTGCATTGGTTAAAACAGTATTTTGCAGTGGTTGAAATAACATTTTGCAGTGGTTGAAATAACATTTTGCATTGGCTGAAGTAGCATTTTAGATTGGCTGAAGTAGCATTTTAGATTGGCTGAAATAGCATTATAGAATGATTGAAATAGTATTTTAGATTGTTTGAAATAACTTTTTTAGTATTTTGCATTGCATTTTGAATTGGAAGAAATATTTTACTTTGGTTGAAATAACATTTTAGATTGGCTGAAATGATATTTTGGGTTGGTTGAAATAACATTTTGGATTGGCTACAATACTATTTTACATTGCTTGAAATAGTATTTTGCATTAGCTCTTGTTATTGTTGTATAGCCTTAGGTCAGACTTGATCAAGCATATCCTGCATTAGAAATAACCAGATAGTGAAGAAAAGGATACCACTGGTCTAATGTAATCAATGTAGAGGCGCAATGGCCCAGTGGTTAGGGCAGCGGACTTGCGGTTATAGGATTGCAGTTTCAATTCCCAGACTGGGCGTTGTGAGTGTTTATTGAGCGAAAACACCTAAAGCTCCACGAGGCTCCGGTAGGGGATGGTGGCGAACCCTGCTGTACTCTTTCACCACAACTTTCTCTCACTCTTACTTCCTGTTTCTGTTGTGCCTGTAATTCAAAGGGTCAGCCTTGTCACACTGTGTCACGCTGAATCTCCCTGAGAACTACGTTAAGGGTACACGTGTCTGTGGAGTGCTCAGCCACTTGCACGTTAATTTCACAAGCAGGCTGTTCCGTTGATCGGATCAACTGGAACCCTCAACGTCGTAAGCAACAGAGTGCCAACAACAACAATGTAATCATTGAATGTTGTTTAATCCTAGATCAAGCTAAATTAAGAAAAATCTATGACCATGGAGCACTCTGACTGTAATTATTCCATGGGTGTTGCCATGATTTTGACTGGAGATGGGGTGGTGATTTCAATTATCAAAATACCTCCACCATTAAATCATTTAATTTGCAGAAAACACGTAATTATAATAAATGTTAGCTAATTATCATATTTGCATAGAACTGCTAGCAATGTACATGTGGATTGTCTGAACCATTAAATCATTTAATTTGCAGAAAACATGTAATTATAATAAATGTTAGCTAATTATCATATTTGCATAGAACTGCTAGGAGTGTACATGTGGATTGTCTGAACCTGTTGAACCTCTCCTGGTTACATGAGTACTTCCAATCTATTTTAAGTCTTTAAGAGTATCTAAGACTACATTATTTAAAGTGTCTGTTCTGTTTTTGTTAATGTATGGTAGAATGTGATTTGAGGGAGATAAGGTTAATATTTCTAACAGGGAAAGCAATTGTATAGAGAAAGGCTTCCCATGTTTTGTTGTAGTGTTGTTGTTTAGTCTCAGGTTAACATTGATTGAATAAGTCTGTCATCAAAGACAATCCAACTATGACCATCCTGTTCTTTTTGGGAGTATCTAAGGCTAAGTTTTTCTGATGCAGTATTTCTTTTTTGAAGATGCTAGGATGTGATTTGAGGGCGATTTGGTTGCTATTTCTTGCAGGGTTGGCAATCACATGGTGACAGTTAATCATATTATGTCATATATTCTTATCAGAAATAAGGTTTTTTACATGGGCCTGTTTATTTTCACTTTCCTACCAATGTTCCAACATGGCTACATAGAATGAGTGAAACCAGTAGAAGCTCATGAAAGGATTAAATTATAATTTCTCTTTTTCTGAATTTTCTATTTCAGATTCTCAATCAAAATTATGTCAATGGTTACATGTCTAGGTGAGTATTAGATTTATTCTCTAAGAATTCTACAAAAACTCTGACTTTCTTTCTCTTCTACTTTTTGTCACTTTCAGTTCTTATTTTCACTTTAAAAAAAAACAAAAACAAACAAACGGACTCTTAGCCCAACCCAGTATCTCAGGAGGGTTATTATGTCAATAATAAACACACACTGGTTCTATTTCACTTCATTATCATCATTTGTCAATTGGTTGACTATTTAACCACTTAACTAATTGAGTATTTGATTAATCATTCAGTTATGTTTGTCAAAAAATATATGAATATATATATATATAATACATATATATGACTTCAGCCTTCACACAGCATCAGAAAGTGATGCCAGGTGAGCAAAAGGAAGGCAGAAAGGATAACTTCTCATGTTGCTACTGTAAGAAGGGAAAAGATATTGAGTTATCTTCCTTAAATACAGAACTTGGTCTATAAACTTTCGACAGAGTAGACTTGGTTGTAGGCATTTAAGGATCAGGTTTTTGGGGTTAAAACCAGGTAACTGGTCAAGTCTGCCCTCATAGTAAGTTTAGTAGTAATTCAGCCTCATGTTAGCTCTGACTGAGTAGACCTATGATCAGAGGCGTTCCAGCCATGACCATCTCTGTTTGTATATTTTGGCATAGATTGTCTACTATTCCCAAGAACAACATTAATAATTGCATAATTGATTATACATTCATACTCACCTCAAACTTGTGTTTCTGTACTTTTGTTAAAAAAATTTTATTTTCGTTATTGTCATCATTTTTGTTATGACCATCATCATCATCATCATCGTGATTGTTGTCAACTTCCTTTTCCTCTACCTCATCACTATTATCATTGTCCTCCTCCTCCTCTTCCTATCATTGTCATCAACATCACCAGTGACATCATCAATGTCATCATCATCATAGTCCTCCTCCTTATGTCATCAACGTCACTGGTAACATCATCCTCCTCATCACCATTGTTATTATTGTCATCATGATCATAATAATCTTGACCACCATCACCATCACCATCATTAATCCTTGTCGGTCTTTCTATTTCAGTACAATATCTTGGAACCTCATTGCCAGTTACTACTCCACTTTACCATACAACCGTTGTGGACTAATGACCGCATATGAACCATGGAGTGGTCATTATGAAGTCAATTCACCAATTTGGATGACCGGTAAATATTTCTCTTCTATATTTTTTAGCATGTAACTGCTGGTCAGTGTTAATAAGTCTTGGTCAATGTTGGACACTGCTGGTTAGTGAAGGTCAACATCGATCGCTGTTAGTCAGTGTTTGACACTTCTGGTCAGTGTTGGCTTGAATTGATAGATTAGATGCCTTTGGTCATTGCTAGATAAAGCCTCATGCTTGAAATAATAGCCAAATCTCTTTCGTGCCAACCTTACTCTCTTAAGAAAGAAATGACAGATTTGATGATCAATACAATAAGTTTG
Organism: Octopus bimaculoides; assembly: GCF_046866305.1. Taxonomy (NCBI): domain Eukaryota; kingdom Metazoa; phylum Mollusca; class Cephalopoda; order Octopoda; family Octopodidae; genus Octopus; species Octopus bimaculoides. Next base: position 40,979,816 of record NC_142945.1, on the reverse strand, counting down.
AATAAATAAAAAGTGGGATGGTCATGGCTGGAACACCTTTGATCATAAGTCTGGTACTGGATCAATGTTGAGCTGGGGTTAAATGACACCAACAAAACCAGCATTGGTACCAATGTCCTCACTCTGCTTGAAATAATAGCTAAATTTATTCAGATTTCACTTTACTGGCTTAAAGAAGAACACACTGGATAGTGTTAAGGTACACTGTGCTTCAAAAAAAAATGGTCAAAGTGGTAATGGATGGAATATCATTCATCATTTGTCTGCTTTACGAAACAGTAGACCTATATAGTCATAGGTGTTCCAGTTGCAAGCAATATAACTTTTCGCTTTTCACACAAAGCTCAGATGCAGACATGGGCATATGGTTAACCCTTTGAACCTGAAATACCTGTTGTTCTTCACACCCTCACTCTAGGTTCATTTTACCATTAATTAATTTATTCTGGTTATATAGGTTTTCCTTCTAACTACAGTTATTTTAAAAAATTTGATTTTTGATTTAAGGTTTTCTTCGATTTCACATGATATGATTTTAAACCTATTATCAATGATAAGAAAAAAAAAAACATCAGTTGAAAGGACCAATGAGAAGAAAACAATTCCAAATGTGTCAGTAGATAGTTTGGTGGAAAGATATTGTTGGCACTCCGTTGCATACGACATCGAGGGTTCCAGTTGATCCGACCAACGGAACAGCCTGCTCGTGAAATTAACGTGCAAGTGGCTGAGCACTCCACAGACACGTGTACCCTTAACTCAGTTCTCAGGGATATTCAGCATGACAGTGTGAAAAGGCTGACCCTTTGAATTACAGGCACAACAGAAACAGGAAATAAGAGTGAGAAAAAGTTGTGGTGAAAGAGTACAGCAGGGTTCGCCACCATCCCCTGCTGGAGCCTCGTGGAGCTTTAGGTGTTTTCGCTCAATAAACACTCACAACGCCCGGTCTGGGAATCGAAACCGCGATCCTATGACCGTGAGTCCGCTGCCCTGACCACTGGGCCATTGCGCCTCCACGGTGGAAAGATATAGATCATTACAATTTGAGTTCTAGCTGCGTGTGGCAGAGTAACGAAATTTCTTGTACAAAAGAAGGAAGGAAATAAACCTACAAATTGCTAATTAAAAATATGTTTAATTTTCTCTGAATTACAAAGTTTAGTTACTTAAATCAAATATTACAAAATATGAAAATTAGTTTTATAAATAGTAGAATTAGATAGTCTTTGCAGGAAAAAGCAGAAATGTAATAAAAGAGAAGAAAAGAATATGATACAGCGACGACGTGACTGGCTCCAAGTGGAGAATGGCTAAGAGTAAATCTCTGGGTTTGCGAGCTGATTTTATAAAGAGAATGCTGGAGTTTTCCAGAACATTCTTGTAGCTCAAATCTTAGAAGCTTTCAAACATGCATGTGATAATTAGTTACAATCAAGGGAGCTCACTCACTGAACTTTCATGCGAAGGGAGCTAATTCTACGATTTACTATAACATTCTTTTCTACTTTAGGCACAAGACCCCAAGACCCGAAATTTTGGGGGAGGGGACCAGTCGATTAGATCGACCTCAGTACGCAACTGGTACTTAATTTATCGACCCCGAAAGGATGAAAGCCAAAGTTGACCTCGGCGGAATTTGAACTTAGAACGTAAAGACAGACGAAATACCGCTAAGCATTTCGGCCGGCGTGCTAACGTTTCTGACAGTTTGCCCCCTTGATTTACTACAATATTACTCTACCTCTGGTATTCGAGGGCATAACTACAGAGTTGTACCCACCCCCCGATTTTGGAAGGTCATAACTTTCAGAAAAATGAATATTTTTTAATGAAATTTTCTATGCACATATTATTTATCATGTAGATTATGCTGTATTCGAGTACTATTTTTTCCTACCTTGTCTTACATTTACGTGCTTACTTTGGTATATATATATATACAAAGTTAATTGCAGAATAAAACCATTAGGTCATCGACTCAAAAAGCCGTAGCCCATCAATGACCACATATAAGAAGTACAACATAGACCACAAAACCAAATTAGTAAAGGGAAGTCAAATTTTTTATACATAAGAATAAAAAAATCGATTAAAAATACAATAGAATAATATAAATAAATAAATAAACTGCGATTAAAAGTTGATTAAAAATATTAGAGACCGGTACAATTACAGTAGAATAAAAAAAAATATATATATATAGAAAAAATATAGAGAAAAAAAATAATACATAGGGAGACGTAGCACAACAGTTCATTCGCTGAGGCCAACAAAAGAAGTTCAAGATAAATAGTACGAAGGTTCAACTACCTGCCTCATGACAACAAATTTAGTAGGTAAAATCCAATTTGATAAACAGGAATACCGAAGCGCACGGGACAAAACAACAGAACATCCAAAGTGTGGCAAAGTAAAATCCATGTTTCACCATTCCGCAGGTAACATCAGTAAAGTCAAACCATAAACATCATTACCAGAGGATTACGAGTATAGGTGGAACACAAACACAGAACACCTATGGCCATTTCGGGGGTATATCACCGTATTTAGGGCACAATAGAGCACAAATTGGTGATAACCCCTTCTTCAAGGTAAAAAAAAGACACACAGACATCAACGAAGTCACCAGTCAAAAGAAAAATTATAATTAAGAGAGCAAGCTTAAATAAATAATATGGACTAGACCAAAAAAAAAAAAAATCTAATTTTTAGTATACCCTTTAGAATAGTCAGGCAGGTTTGGTAACTAAAGACTATTAGGTTTCAAATCCAACGTAAGCCATGATGAAAAATAAATACTACCATTGTATCCATATTTTTATTATTATTTTAATATCAATATTTTTGTCTTTTTATTTTAATTTTTATTTCTATCATTACCATTACTATCATCATTACTACCATTATTACCACTACTAATACTATTATTTTTGTTCTTATTTCTGTTTTTATATAGTTTTAGGAAGGTGGAGGAAAATTTATGATTGCAAAAAGGGATTACTTCGATAAACTTATTCAAGGTTTTCGGCCCAAAAGACCTAAGAATGGAAAGGGATTCCCTAATGCATAATAAGCACTTGCTAATATTAGCCCTAAATTGGGGGGTTCTAGATAAGATTGACCATTCAAGATAGTACTTCTTATTCCTCCTCTTGAGGTCATGCAGGTATATATGTATGTGTGTGTGTAGATATATATATATATATATATACACACACATATACATACATATATGTATGTGTATATATGATAATTGCCACTTCTGTATGGAAGAAGGTCATCTCTTCAATTAATAAATACTGTCATGAGATCTTATGACTAGCAAGTCCTGCTCTTGACAAACAACCTCTCCTGCAGATCTTACAAATATTTTTAAGCAGAAAAGTGTCTGAGTCAATAGAGAGAGAGTCAAGAGGCAGAGTCAATAGATAGGTTAATGAATGGATTGATGGATGGACAAGTGGGTCCATGGATGGATGTGTATGTATATATATATATATATATTATATATTTATATGCATATATATATATTTATATGCATATATATATATTTATATATATTTATGTATGTGTATGTGTGTATAGCTTAGTATTTGCCTGTCCCCACCACACACTGTGCTCACAACGGGTCTTTGTTTGTTTACATCCCTGCAACGTAGCAGTTCTGTAAAAGAGACTAATAGAATAAGTACCAAACTTTAAACCAAACAATTACTGGAGTCAGCTTGTTCAGCTAAACCCATCAAGGTGATGTCCCAACATGGTTGCAGTGCAATGACTAGAATAAGTAAAAGATAACACATTGTTGACCTAAAGAATGAAAGGCAAAGTTGAACTCAAAAAATATAACTGGAAGAAATACTGCTAAGTATTTTGTCCAGTGTGCCTTGACAACAAAAAAGCTAATAATGACATCAATAACAGCCATGTTCTTTTATTTTCTCTCTTGTAGCACATACAACACATTTTGCTGGTATTGGATGGAAATATTTAAAACATGACAATGGTGTTGGCAAATTAAAAAAAGGTGGGAGTTATGTATCTCTAGTGAGTCCTAGTGGCAAGGATTTGACTATTGTCATTGAGACTATGGTAAGCACTGTTGTCTTCTGTTTCTTATATTATCATTAGCGTATTTATCAATGCATTGACCTTTAAAATGTTAATTAGAAATAATTATGTGATGAAAGAATAAAATAGAAAGATAGATAGATAGATAGATAGTAGTTAGATAGATAGGAGGTAGGGAAATAGGAAAGTAGGTGAGTAGGCATGTAGGTAGATAAAAAAAGGTAGGTAGGTATAAAGGGTGGGCGGACAGTAGAGTTCATATGTAAATTGATATATATATATATATATATAGATAGAGAGGGAAATAGTCAGTAAATAATGAGAGAGAGCTGATAGAGTCGATAGAGAGAGAGGGAGAGGGAGAGATAAGAGAGAGTTGATAGATAAAAGAGAGAGAGAGAGAGAAAGTCAATAGATAGGTTGATGGGTGGATGGACAAGTGAGTAGGTTTGAGTGGATAGATGGATTGTTAACATATTTAGTGTTAGGTATTTTTAAAAAGCTAATTGGAAATAATTACATAGTGGGGAAATAAACAATATAGTTTATGACTAAAATTATTTCAATAATTTTTGGCAAGTATGGGAGACAACTCCAGAGATGTTTCAGTCTTATAATGACCTCATCCTGAAACTATATTCTTCATCATACATTACAAAATAGTGATGAGATCAGTCCTAAGTAAATGAACAATATTGTGCTCTAGTTGTTGTTGGCACTCCATCGCTTACGATGTCGAGGGTTCTAGTTGATCCGATCAACGGAACAGCCTGCTCATGAAATTAACGTGCAAGTGGCTGAGCACTCCACAGACACGTGTACCCTTAACGTAGTTCTCGGGGACATTCAGCGTGACACAGTGTGACAAGGCTGACCCTTTGAATTACAGGCACAACAGAAACAGGAAGAAAGAGTGAGAGAAAGTTTTGGTGAAAGAGTACAGCAGGGTTCGCTACCATCCCCTGGAGGAGCCCCGTGGAGCTTTAGGTGTTTTTGCTCATGACCGCGAGTCCGCTGCCCTAACCACTGGGCCATTGCGCCTCCACTGTGCTCTAGTAGCTGTAGTCAAATAGGGAAAGGACAGCCTGATCTTTGTTTGCAAGCACAGGACAACAATGGACATGTTCCAGATAGTTAAGACTTTATCAACATAACAGTGGTTTCATGAAAAAAGCTTGTAGATTTCGGCAAGGTAAAGAATTTTTTTTTAAATAAAATTTAATGTAAAGTTTATTATATAAAAATAATGGTATTCACCATTTTCAAAGTAATAAGTTTTATGTTTTTATTTTTATGCAAATAAATTCTCTATTTAAAACAGTTTTTTTGTTTCATTTGATGGCGACGATGATGATGACAACAATGACCACCACCACATTGTGGTGTACTGTGCCAAACTATGTACCCATATATCTACCAACTTAGCTAGCCACCTACCTACCTATATATCTAGCCATTAGCTAGCTAGCTACATACCTACTTACCAATCTATCCATCTATCTATGTACCTATATACCTGCCTGTATATCTACCTACCTCCTGGCCACTCACCAGCTTACATATCTACTTTCCTTCTAATATACCTACTCACTATCTAGCTACACACCTACCCACCCATATACCTACATGTTTCCCTCCCTCCCTCCCTACCTACCTACCTACTTGCCCACCTATGTATGTATGTACGTACTGACCTACATATTAACTTACCGTCATACATCTATGTATTACTGACCATGTTTTTTTCCATTACAGAGCCACAACCATTCCCAATGTATTCGACCAGCCCTCCCTAAGTACACAGTTGAACCCCAGAATGTGACCATCCAACTGGACAGTTCATTTGTGAGTTGACTAGTTTTATTTGTGTATATACTTCATAAATAACACACAACCAGACACAAGAATGAGTCTTCTACTATGGGCTGGCTGAAATCTTGTGAGTGGATTTAATAGATGGAACTGAAAGAAGCCTATCATATACATATATATATATACATATATATATATATATATATATATATATATTTTGATTTAGTTGTTTAACTGCAGCCATGATGGAGCACCATCCTGAAGGATTTTAGTCAAACAAATTGATCTCAGGACTTATTTATTAAGCCTAGTACTTAGCCTACTGGTCTCTTTGGTCAAATTGTTAAGTTATGGGGATGTAAACACACCAACACCAGTTGTCAAGCAGTGATGGGTGGGGGCAACAAATAAAGACATACAGACACACATATGTATAAATATATATATATATACAGATACATATATATATATATGATGGGCTTCTTTCAGTTTCTGTCTTCTAAATCAACTCACAAGGTTTTGGTCGACCCAACACTATAGTAGAAGATACTTGCCCAAGGTGCCACGCAGTGAGACTGAACTTGGAACTATGTGGTTGGGAAACAAGCTTTTTATCATGCACCCATGCCTGCACCTTTATATATATATTTGATACCACCTTGTATATATATATATATATATACATATATATACATATATGCATACATACATACATATATATATATACATACATACATATATATACATACATATATACATACATACACATATATAAACATATACACATATGTATTTTTTACAGAGCTTTGTCAAACAATTCTACATCTGGTTCAGTGAATTAAGCTTCACCCAGAAACCATCTGTGCTGTTCCAACAGCAGAAACCAATTCCGGTAAGTTCTGAGACATTTTTCCTTATTATTATATAGTGACTTATCTGTCATCTTTTGGCTGTTGTTTATTTTCTTCTAGAGGCTTCTGCTGGTGTATTTCTCACTAATTTTGCAATTAGTTCAAAGTGGACTATCGCTATCACTACGACTGCAATCGCTGCCACCGCCTTCCTCTGTCACCTTTCTGTCTGGGAGAACCAGACCTAACCAAGAACACCCACTCATTTCAAGAACCTGTGACTCTTCCTTTGCTTTCTTAATTTTACTACTTAGTCAGAGAGGGAAAGAGGAGCAGTTTATGGACTTTCGTTTTCTTAAAGCTGGAGAAATGGCCTGAGCTTACAATAGAGTGAGCACTGCTAAAGGTAATCAAGGATCAATCAGTGGTTTTAAACAGGGCAATAGTTTCACTTGGTTTTACCAAAGAGCTCAATGGAAAGAGCCAGAACAAATACTATAAGACATGGGCAGTGACACGTCAAAGCGTCTGTGTGGCATCATGTAAAAGTGCCCGTGCAGTGCCACGTAAAAGCACCCGCATGGTGCCACATAAAAGCACCGGTGCGGTGCCACGTAAAAGCATCCAGCACAGTCTGTAAAGTGGTTGACATAGGAAAGGCACCCAGCTGTAGAAACCAAGCCAAAACAGGCTGGAGCCTGGTGCAGCTCTCTGGCTTACCAGTTCCATTTAAACCATCTAACCCAGCATAGAAAATGGATGCTAAATGATGATGATGATGATGGTAACTACTCTGTCAATTTGCTATTCCAACTATTGTCCTTCCTTCTAAACCCATGTACTGTGGAAGACCATTTCAAGGTTTTTTTTTTATTTTCCAGATAATATTCTTTAAACTTGCTGCCACTCTTATCCTGTTGTTTCTCCAGTTATTCATTTTGTTAATCTTCATCATTCTCCTTTCCATGGCTCTTTGTGTTGATCTTAGTTTATTTCAATGCTCTAGTCGGTAGTCCATAATGGCAGGCAGCACGCACTGGTTGAAGACCTTACTTTTTCAGATACACGGGCAAATTACTGCTCATGATGTGATTCAATTTACCAAAGCCTGCCCATATGATCTCCACATGTATAAAAGGTTCCAATTGTTGGTTTTCAGGTTATAAATGGTCAAGTGAACTTAACACTAGGAGTTGACCAAGTGATTACACTGACCACAGTCAAACATGACCAGCTACAACCATATGGTAACGTTCCACCATCAGCTCCATTTCCTACTATGTATGCAGAAGATTTTGAAGGTGAGTATTTGCTGTGCTTTCGTGCACTGACGCACACATGCATGCCTACACACATATACATGCGTACATAGTTGCATGTAAGGCTGTGTAGTTAGGAAGTTTGCTTTTCAACTACATGGTTTCAGGTTCAGTCTCACTGTGTGGCATCTTGAGCATGTGTAGTACATTGAACATGTGTAACACCTTGGCAGGTGGGGAGGGCAGTGTGGCTGACCAAAGCTTTGTGAATGGATTTGGCTGATGTAGACTGAAAGATGCCAAGCCTCAAACCAGACAAAGCCATGTGAGTGGATTTGGTAAACAAAAGCTGAAAGAAGCCTGTCATATATATATATTCTTTTATTTTTTTACTTGTTTAAGTCATTTGACTGTGGCCATACTGGAGCGCTGCCTTTCGTTGAACAAATTGACCTCAGAACTTATTCTTTATAAGCCTAGTACTTATTCTATCGATTTCTTTTGCTGAACCATTAAGTTACTGGGACGTAAACACACCAACATTGGTTGTCAAGCGATGGTGGAAGGACAAAAATAGACACACAAATACCTTCATATACATATATATATATATATATATATATATATACGACGGGCTTCTTTCAGTTTCTGTCTACTAAATCCACTCACAAGGCTTTGGTCAGCCTGAGGCTATAGTAGAAGACACTTGCCCAAAATGCCACAGTGGGACTGAACCCAGAACCATGTGGTTGGGAAGCAAGCTTCTTACCACACAGCCACTCCTGCACCTATATTTATATATATACATATATATCATCATCATCATCATCATCATCTAACATCTGTCTTTTATGCATGTGTGTGTGTCTTTGTGTCTGTATTTGTCCCTTTTCCCACTACTTGACAACAGGTGTTGGTATGTTTATGTCACTGTAACTTAATGGCTCAGCTAATAAGTCTGATAGAATAAGTACAAGGCTTAGAAAAAATAAGTACTGGGATTGATTCATTCGACTAAAAATTCCTCAAGAGGGTGCCTCAGCATGGCCACAGTCTAATGACTGAAACAAGTAAAAGATAAAAGATGTGTGTGTGTGCATACGTACACGTATGTGTTTGTGTGTTTACGCCATCAGTTGTATCAAGTGTCATTGTCATATAATTGGTGTTATTCATTTCTAATTTTCCTTGAAAGCATGTCCAGTCACGGGAAAATATTATGTTGCTTGGAAACAGGCAAGGGTTAACATGAAGCAGGACGTTCAGCTGTAGAAAACCTGCCTCAATGAGTTCTGTCTGACATATGCCATTCAGAAAGCCAAAGGTCAACAACGAAGCTCAAATTTGAACTGATAATTCAGGTACAATACAAGGAGTATGTCTCGGTTGATCCAATCGTGAAGAACTACTCTTATCATCTCAGCAGCCATTGAACCTTATAAACAAATAGATAGTCCAGAAAAATTAGAATATTCTTACGACATTTGGTATGTGTGTTGCTAAATTCTTTTCTTTTTATAGCTGTCGCAAGTGGCCAAAGTGCAGCATTTATGTCATTGGTCGTTCGTTGTCAGCGATATAGATAAGAGCAAAAGGAAAAAGCCCCGGCATATTCGAGACGAGTTTCCAAACAATTCCATTTTATCTGCATGTGTAAAATTGTATGTTTTACTAATGTATATATGTATTTATATATATATATATATATGTAATTATGTAAATACGTTTTATAGAAAGTAGTTGATGCCTCAGTAAGGACTTCCCTCGTTTTCAAAAATTTCAGGCACAAGTATCGCCAGTGTTTAATATCTCTCCTATATGATGCATACTATGGCTGGCTGCAGACATAAAAAAGTGGATGTTGAAATGATGATGACTATGACGACATTTACTTTCACACATACACCTGCACTTACTTGCACATATGCATACACACATGTACACAGACACACATATGCACAGATTTATATACACACATGCACATACACACTCGTATATGCCTGAACACACACACGCATTCTGAATTTAAACCCCACTGAAATCAACTTTGCTTTTCATCCTTCTGGGCCTTGAATATTATTTTACTGACCATTTCAAATGTATCTATTCTTTCTGTAGGATTCCCTCTTTATGCTGAACCTTACAATTTTGCCCAACAAACTGGGTCTTTTGAGGTAGTTCAAGTGGGTGAGCCATACAACAAAGTGATGCGTCAGATGGTTCTGGAATCACCTGTAGCTTGGTGTTTGGCTGATTATGGCAATACTTCTATAACAGTGATTGGCAACAGTTCTGCTTGGTAAGATAATTCTTCACTCAATGTTACTATTGTGATTATTTAAAAGAGCCAATGGCTATGAGTTGGTAGAGCACTGAAAAAGAATCATGTTGATTTGTCTGGTTCTCTAAGTTTCGAGTTCAAATCCTGCTGAGTTCAACTTTGCATTTATCTCTCTGGAGACAATAGAATAAAGCAACAGTCAAATACTGGGGATGATGTAGTTAACTAACCTCTTCCTCTAAAATTTCAGGTCTTGTGTCTGAAATAGAAAGAATTAGTAGCATTTCGTCCTGAGTTGTGGATCTTATCTTCTGAATTAACCCTTTCGTTACTGTATTTATTTTGAGATGCTCTGTGTTTCTTTCAATTACTTTAAATATAACAAAGAATTTGGTAAAATAACTTAGTTATCATTCAGCTAGTGTTAGGAACATAAATTGTGACTAAGGTTTGGTGGAAGATTTTAATTCAAAACTTATGAAAACAAGACATTTGTACTCAGAGCCAGAGCCGGTTTCAGCCAGGTTGGTAATGAAAGGGTTAAGGAATCCTGGTGAAGTTAAATTTACCTTTTACCCTTCTGAGGTTGATAAAGTAAAGTGCCAGTCAGGTCTCTATTCCCGTCTCATTCCTTGCCTAATTTAAGGTCTTACACATTTCCTAGAAATCTTTATCAAGAAGGGCCAGTTTGGGTTGATTTTTGCCTTTCATCATTCTGGGGTTGATGAAAGCCTCGTGAGTGGATTAGGTAGACAGAAACTGAAAGAAGTATATCATGTGTGTGTGTGTGTGTGTGTGTGTGTCTGTTTGTCTCCCACTACCGCTT
>NC_142945.1:40961213-40963713 GCF_046866305.1 Octopus bimaculoides | reverse complement strand
TGGGTATCCCCTTGTATATAATAAAGATTGTCTAAAATACTAATAATAATTTATTACGTTTTTTTTTTTTAAATAAAAGTTGGAGAAAAACTTTGCAGCTTAATATCTTATGTTAAACATATCCATAATATTAATCTTAATTTTGATGAAAAAACCATACTCAGAGTTTATTATTATTGTGATGATGATGATGATGATTATGGACATCATCATCATCATCTTCATCATCAGTTTTTTACATTTGCTTTTAGTTTTAGCATGATTAGAATGGCTTGACAGGATTTAATGGATCAGAGGACCATGTCTTCCTCCAGTGTTTCATTTTGGGAATGGCTTCTACAAATGGATGTTCTTCTGAAGCTGTGATGAGAGTAAATCCAAATAAGTTCTGTGCAGTGAAGTGTAGGCGAAAAAAGCTGATCTTTCAGACTAGTGTCTTTCATCAGAGTGTTGTGTTTGGTACTTGGTTCCAGGAGATCTACATCCAGATATCCAAGACACTGAAGTTTTGCTTTTCCAAGCCTTTAAGCCACAAACAGGTACCATATGAGCCGTTAAATCTGTCTACTGCTTTAAAAGAATGGAAGCACTATAGAATTAATTCATTGATAATTTTATAAACTTGCCATACTGAATTTTGTGCACCCACATTTTTTCACCCATTTTTTATTTTAGCACCTACTACACTCTTTGAGTGGTTTGCGTTAGGAAGGGCGTCCAGCTGTAGAAACTCTGCCAAATTTAGATTGGAGCCTGGTGTTGCCATCCGGTTTCACCAGTCCTCAGTCAAGTCGTCCAACCCATGCTAGCATGGAAAGCGGACGTTAAACGATGATGATGATATATATATATATATATATATATATATATATACACATATATATATATGTATACATATATATGTATACATATATATGTATACATATATATGTATACATATATATGTATATATATATGTATATATATATATATATGTATACATATATATGTATATATATATGTATACATATATATGTATATATATATGTATACATATATATGTATATATATATGTATACATATATATGTACATGTCCTCTGTACATGTCCTCAGCAGTTACAGCCCATGTTTCACTGCCATGTAGCATGGTTGTTCGTACGCATGCGTCATACAGTCTGCCTTTTACTCTGAGTGAGAGTCCCTTTGTTGCCAGCAGGGGTAAGAGCTCTCTAAACTTTGCCCAGGCTATTCTTATTCTAGCAGCTACACTTTCAGCGCACCCACCCCCACTACTAACTTGGTCGCCCAGATAGCGGAAGCTATCGACTACCTCTAGTTTTTCACCCTGGAATGAGATAGAAGTTGTTTCCTGTTTGTTTACAGTCTTTATTGCACCTGAACATCTGCCACAAACAAAAACTAACTTGCTAGTTAACCTGCCTTTGATGTTGCTGCACCTCTTATGTGTCCATAGCTTGCACCGGGTACATCTTATAGAGTTACTACCTACTCTTTTTCTACATACTGAGCAGGGCCATCTACCTGAAGGGGTTTGTGTTTTATCTACCTTCCTACTTATTAGGATTTTGGTTTTAGCTAGGTTGACTCTAAGGCCCTTCAATTCTAGACCTTGCTTCCACACCTGAAACTTCTCTAGTTCTGATAGTGACTCCGCAATTAGGGCAAGGTCATCAGCATAGAGGAGCTCCCAGGGGCAACCTGTCTTGAACTCCTCTGTGATTGCCTGGAGGACTATGATAAATAAGAGGGGGCTGAGGACGGAACCTTGGTGGACCCCTACCTCTACCCGGAATTCATTACTGTACTCATTTCCAACCCTCACCTTACTGGCAGCATCTCTGTACATGGCTCGCACAGCTCTCACTAACCATTCTTCTATCCCAAGTTTCCTCATTGACCACCAGATAAGGGATCGGGGGACCCTGTCAAAGGCTTTCTCCATGTCAACGAAAGCCAGGTACAGAGGTTTATCCTTAGCTAGGTATTTCTCCTGCAACCGTCTCACTAGAAATAAGGCATCAGTAGTGCTTTTACCTGGCACGAACCCAAACTGCATCTCATCTAAATTGATTTGCTCCCTAATTAGTTGGGCTATGACCCTCTCTGTAACTTTCATAACCTGATCTAACAGCTTGATGCCTCTGTAATTATTTGTATCTAAAGCGTCACCTTTACCTTTGTAGCAGTTGACTATGATGCTGCTACACCAGTCATTGGGTATGACTCCTTCGTGTATCACCTGGTTCGTAATACAGGTGACTAGGCTATAGCCAACACTGCCAGATATTTTGAGCATCTCTGCAGTGATTCCTGATGGGCCGGGGGCTTTCCCGGTCTTCATACTCTTAATTGCTTTATCTACCCTGGTACTATCAACTTGGATGGCTGGTGCCTCTATTGGGTCGACATACGGCAGGCTCTCTTTCTCCCATTCATTCTCTTTATATATATATACATATCTAGGCGAAACAGCAAGGAGCATAGGGGAGCGGGCAAATG
>NC_142945.1:40893713-40958713 GCF_046866305.1 Octopus bimaculoides | reverse complement strand
CTATTCTAACTCGACGTTTCGAAGATATATATATATATGCGCGCGCGCGCACACACATGCGTGCGTATGTATGTATGTATGTGAGTGCATGCACGTGTATATGTATCTTTAAGATGGAAATTTCAGAATTATTGAGACAGAGGTGGATTTGATATGATTCCGTCTCTAGATATAAATCAATTTGTCTACTTTGTACGTCTGTTTTTTTTGTTTTTTTTATAGATATTTTTAGCTATTTCAATGCATTTATTTTCGCTACCATCTATAGAAGTTACCTTCGTTATGTACACAAGCTCAAATGCAGAACATTTGCTGTTAAGCTGTCTGCACGTGGAGTTGCTGAAATTGCATTCTGGCATCCATTAGAGACACCTATAAGACTGACATATTAAACGAAAAAAACAAAACAAAACTATATAAGTAGATGGCGCAACACATTCTAAACTCCTGTTAGCGATATTAAAGCTTAGAAAAACACAAGGTCAACACTTGCAATATAATCAATAATCCAGTAAAAATACGAGCATATCAATTATAAAAAAAAACAAAAAACATGAGAGAACGTCGTATCTTTTCTGTTTAGCTTTCATTTTCAGTTCCTTTAATTTTGTTCCAATTTATTTAAAATTTGGTATATTGATGTAGTTTTGTGAAAAATTACATCAATATACCAAATTCGAAAATTTTCACTGAATCTTGAAATTTCAAAAAGTGAGGGCCAAACAGAAAACATCCATATCTATAGTTAGGTCATATATTACATTATATTACAAATAAGTACCAGTAATATGTTGTATATTGATTTAATAAACGATGTCATATGTCTGGTTATACGTTATTTGTCTTGTCATACGTTACTTGTTTTGTTGTACGTCTTTTTCCCTTTTCATACATTGTCTTGTTACACGTCATTTATCTCTTACAGTTGTACATCATTTGTCATGCCATAACGTCATTTGTTTCGTGTCTTATTTTCAACAATCCTAGCTGAATATGTTAACTAAATGTCTGTAACAATGATGTTGAGTTGAACGAACTTGAAACTACGTAGTTACAAAAAGATATTAATAACCACACGACCACAGCAATACTAATAACCTAGTGTTAGACTCAATATACATGCGCTTCAGAATAAAACGTTAGGCAAGTACAGAACGTAATACGAAATCAAATAAACGACAATTCCTGTTCCCTTGTCATTTAATTTATGTATGCATGTGTGTGTGTGTGTGTGAGAGAGAGAGAGATCCGGTGACTGTAGGGCCTAGTTCAAGTGAACTGGAACATTGTCTATAACTGGAACATAGTCTATAACCAGGGAACAGTGTTTGCACTACAGGATTGAGAAAATCAGCCAAAATAGTCAGATAATCTTTGGCGCTAACTCTATGTGATGTGAAGGAGGAAAAGACAAACAGAAAAAAGCAGAAGAGAATTACGGAGGTCTTACCTGACTACCTAGAAGGGGTCACTCACAACGTTCACGTGGTCTGTCTACTGCTGAACCGTCCAACACGTCTGCTATCGTACGATGTGAACTGGGAACCGCCATGCACGCTTCACAGACGTCGCATGTCCACTGCCGCCCATCCGGTGCAACCGCAGGCTCCACTTCCGACAGGACCTGCGTACACCTTCACTTCCGGTCATTTCCTCCAACACCCCCCCCCATTGATCTGAAGATCATTCAACCAACCTACGCACACCCTCTCCTCAACTCTGACCATATACCTTAACTTGTCTTGTTATCAGTCAACCAGTGAGGAGGGCACCGCTCCCTCTGCGACTGCCTTGGGACTCCATCAGATCTTTGTGATTTGACGGGCAACACTTGTTTTCTTAAAGAAACACTTTCAAACTCTCTTAACCTTAACAAAAAATTATACATCGCAAGTTATTTCATGTTAAAGTTGTCGTATTTCTGTAATTTCAACCAATCACTGACGTCTATTCAGCTGAATACAGTTAGTGCTGTTCGGTGTCAAGTGTGTTATTCCCTGTTTAATTATATCATTATTCCCTAGTAAGGGTTTAGGGTTAGGGTTATGGTTATGAGTTATAGGGTTAGAGTTAAGGTTATGGCAAAAATAATCATAACCCTAATCCTAAAACTAACCCTAACCCTAAAACCCTAAAGCTAAAACCAGTACAAACGCACGAACGATGTCATAAATAACAGTAACAAACGAAATATATACCACTGATAGTTGTTGTTGACAACGGATAGTTTTTGTTGACAAACAACGGCACTAATTTTATTCAAGGGAAAAAATTCCGTAACACCGTTGTTTACATTCCCCGGCGTAATTGTTTTCACCTCAACAGACATCAGTGATTGGTTGAAATTATCGAAATACAACAATTTTTTACATGAAATAACTTATAATACAAGATTTTTTATCTATTCTATAACACAAAATATACAAGTATTCGAAGTTTGAAAGTGTTTCGGTACCAAAAACACTACATAAAAAAATGTTGCCCATCAAATCACAAAGATCCACTCCATCCTCTTGTCCATTGCTGCTGGCTCCATCCTCCGGCGCATTGATGATCCTGCGCACGTCCAAAACATGAGGTGGCATTCCATCTATGGACACATTATTCCTCGAATTTCCAGAGGTTATTGTCCCTTTTCCCCATTGTGATGTGCACCACACATTTGGGGGTTTAACCTAAACTTCTTCCCCGACCTGCAGGTTGCGGAAATGCAGTACATGGATGTCTCCACTCGTATTTGAATATTGTTCGGAGTGGAACTGACTCCTCAGCCTGTCCCGACCTGGACGACATATTATACCCCTCCCCGCCAAAAAACGGCCTTGATCGGTAAGATGTGGAACCTCTCTGCCATAGTCTTGATGGTACGATGATGCCTCTCCACAACCCCATTGCCACTTGGCCGGTATGCCTCCCCGAGGAAGCAGCTAACATACCACTTGTCGAGCATTTCTCTCACCACCTCCGAGCGAAACGTAGTACCATTGCCCACAAGCAGTTCATCCATGGGGCCTCATTCTAGGAATATCTTGTTTAGTATTCTTGTGATTTCCTCTGCGGTCCCCATCTTCATCTCCCTCCATAGAGCCAATCACCCCGGTCTGCAGTCGACCATCAGAGGTATGTCACCTGCCGGTAGTGTGTCACGTCCACTGTGAGTCGTTTCCAGTTGTGTTCCACTGGAATGCTTCCTGCTTCATGCACACCCGGAGTGGGGTCTATGGACTGGCCCCTGTCGCAGCTCCCAGCCACTTTCTGCACACTCTGTCTGGTCACGTCAGTCAACTTTCCTGACTAGGAAAAGGGTCCTGTCCACCTCCATGTGATGCATGGTATGCAGTCTCCTCAGCTCCAACACACTGCAACCAGGTTTTCTTTACTCTGGTCAGGACGTCCATTCTGTTCCTCTTAGAGGGTACAAAAACAACACTCAGCCTCAGATCGAACTTGGCAGTTAGCTCGCCCAGAAACGGCGTCTTATCAGCATCTCTGCACCCTCTTTGGTTCTCCCCCTCCGGTCGCCAGTGACCACTGGCTCCACCCATCTAAGTAGTACTGTGGCCGAATCGGTCCGAATCTCGATGGTACGCAGACCTCACCTCAGGGTCTGGTTCACCACCTTCAACATGGCATCCAACTTTGCTACGTTGATGTAATTGCAGTCATCCGTCTTCCTGAGTCAGGCTGCATTCTCCACCACGACACCTCCAATTTCAAGGATAACTCCTGTCACTATGCTGCTAGCATCGCACCACACGATCCCATTCTTCAATCTGGGCACATACCAGCTTCCTCTTACTGGATCCTCCGCAGTCACTCTCCCCAAGATTTCTTGCATCTTGGCAGTTGTCTTCTCTCCCACTTTGTCACTTCACCGCACTCCTTCAGCTCGCCTCTTGATGAAGCTGCATGCTGTCTGGAGCCATACTGCAATCGAGTAGTGTCCCAACAGCTTCCCACAGGCAGAAAATAGTTCTCGCCTACTCGTCCTCATGCCCAGTTTTGGGATCTCATTCCCTCTCCGAAATACCAACGCGCCAGCCTTGTCTCTCCGTAGCTTGAGTCCCAGTGCAGCTCCTCCCTCCATCGCCTCTAGTGGCTTGGCGGTTAGCCCAAAACTCTTTAGGTGGTGTTATATGTTCATATCTATGTGCATGCGTAGGTATACGTATATATGAATACATCTTCACTAGTAGTACTATTTTGTTAAGCGCATCTACTAAGCAGTATGAACTGTGTTTAAGGCAGATATGCACAGCGTGTATCACTCTGCCATAGTCACTGTTTGTAAACATGTCAAATAAAGTAAACACGGAGAAACATAATAATGCCTTCAGTGAGTTGTTTATTATCCCATCAAGAACAAAAGAATACATAACAGGTGGCTTATGACCTCCTTTGCCGACACTATGTTCTCGATCACCAGAATGTCGTTAAAGGCGCATAGGACCATATAATAAGTAGTAAGTATATGAGAGCAAGTTGGTAGATTTTCATCACAGGGTAATATATTACTTTATCGACTAGAATACTTGATTGATACTTTATTTTGTCGACTCCCTGTGCTCGACTGATACTTTATTTTATTAACATGAAAAGATGAATGGCAAAGTTGAACTCGGCAGGGCACGAAATAGAAAAGACGACGAGCAAGGACCAAAGTGTCACATGCAAGCACATACACTTCGAGCTATAACATTGTTTTGCACATAACACGTTATAGGTAGGGTCTCACCCTACACTGCATTGACTGAATGCATGGAGCGCGTTCACATACAAAAAAACAATACTGCAGGCATCTGATTCTTGTATTATTGGCCTTGGTTGATCCAGGAGAAAAACAATTTGAAAGAGAATAATAATAATAATAATAATAATAATAATAATAATAATGGTTTCATAATAATATCAATAATTGATCGATATATTTCATCTGTTACTTTTAATTTTGTTCCAGCACGTGTTTACAACGCAATAACTTTGTAAATAAAAATTAAAAAAGCAAACTGTACCGCCAACCAACACTTTCATTGTGAAAATAAGCAAATCTGCAAAATTTTTTGTCTCTTTCTTTTCTTTTCTTTTTTGCTTACTGTTTCATAATACAGATGCATATAGTGATTCTTTTAAATACAAACATACGACTTAGTATTTTGTTTGTATAAAGAACAGAACAGCAACTATAATAATAGCTTCTGTTACTACAGTTCTGCAGCAGGTTCTCCTCATATTCTTCCCATTCCCGTCCCCTCTTCTTCTTCTTCTTCTAAACATATCCACCTGGTGTTTGTTTAGTCCACGAGGACCGACAAATTACTTAGTGCTGTTGCCTATAAATAGGGAACATCTCAGTCTTTCACCATCAGTCTGACCGTTTTGGCTTTCAATCGTGCGTCACGGACCGACACTTCGCAACATAAATAAGTATACTACTACTACTACTACTACTACTACTATCATTATTATTATTATTATTATTATGTTTTGTTGTTTCAAGGGATTGGTGTCGTGTGACGCAGGTTGTGTTCTTTTGTGTTCTATGGCACATGTGGGTTTTGTTCATTTTGTTGTGTATTTACTGTATGAGTTTATTCATGTATGTTTTTGGAGGGGTATTGCATAGTAGTGTGTGTGTGTGTGTAACTCCTAAATCAACTATTTTATTGTATTTGTGATTATCTGTCCGCCGTTCTTTTGCTTGGTTTTCTTATGGGTTCCGTTATTATTATTATTATTATTATTATCATCATCTTTCAATTCTGTTTCCTTTTCTTGCCGAGTGCCTTCCTGACATCTAGAGCAGAGAAAAGCACTGTATACATTTGTAGGCCATTAAGATAATCACACCAGATTGTTTATTTACAAAGTCATGTGACAGAAAAAGGGGAAGACAGACAGAGAAAAAGGAAAAATATAAAATATAAAAGTAATCAAAGAAAATAAAGAGCAAAAAAGGAAAGAAAATTCACAGCGACAATGCTCTTCTCAATCCGTGTGACGTATCAGTTAATGCAATCTTTTGCACTTCTTGCATGGATGGTATTCCAGGGATCATTCTTAAAATAATTTTCAGTTCCTTCTTTTTTATCATTCCAAGTGCTCCTAGAATCACTGGTATTGTAACCGTCTTGAGATGCCATTTTTGCTCCTACTACTGTGTGGTATTATTAAATGTTGTTTAGTTTCGACTTTTGTACTTGAGATAATCATAAATATGTGAGTGTTGGAGGAGACAGTAGGAGAAAGAGAAGCAGCTAGGTGAATAGACCAAATTCCTCAGGTCTGTAAATAGGTTTGGCAGATGGTGAGAAGGAAACCAACAATGGAGCTTCGCATTCCTGTGCGATCAGGGGACAAAAGAAGTGTCACACCCTTGTGGTGAGCAGAGGTCAAATGTGTTTACTACTACCAGTGATCAATGAGAGCGCTGATCTTGGCCTTGGAAAGAACCAGTTCACCTTGTTTTGTTTTTAATTACTGATAGAAAAATGATAATAATAATATACATATACTGAACTTTTGAATTTTGGGATTTTTCTTTTGTTTTGGATTTTTGAATTTTCTTTTTCGTCTTATAGGTTTTGTTGTGGTTTACAGATTTTGTAATTGTCCAGTTTGTATATATTGGCAGGTGCTTATCTTAATATTTATCATGCGCTTAATTTGTTGCTATAAAAAGTAGGTACTACTAAAGCAGCGCGGACCCGAACGCGCAGTCGCGCGTCCGCGCTAGCTAGTCGTGAGTGGTCGATCCTAACCCTAACCCTATTCCTAACCCTAACCCTAAACACGTATTCATTTGCACACGCGGGTTAGGGATAGGGTTAGGGACAGGGTTAGGGTTAGGGTTAGGATCGACTACTCAAGACTAGCTAGCGCGGACGCGCGACTGCGTGGCTGCGCGTTCGGGTCCGCGCTGCTTTAGTAGTACCTAAAAAGTATGTTTACATATTCGAGTAGTCAGGGGGAAAAGAAGGGTAAAATTTCACAGAAAATTGTAGATATTAAATTGTACTGTTCTTGCAATAAAAAGGATGTTTACATTCTCGAATATTCAGGGAGAAAGGAAACGAAAGAAAAGAAGGGTTAAATTTTCATAGAAAATTGTAGATATTAAAGTTTTAAAATTTTCTAAAGATCATCGTTTGTATATCCGAACAGAGAAAACTAGTAGTTTTACAATAAAAAGTATGTTTATTTTAGAATATTAAGGGAGAAAGGAAAGGATAGATATTCACAGAAGTTGTAAATATTAAAGTTTTTTAAAAAAGTTTTTAAAGATGATCGTTTGTGTGTCCGTCCAGAGAAAATTGTAGGTATGCAAGTTTCTAACTTTATTTGGGGGGAAATTTTAAAATACTCACAGGAGATTGTAAGTGTTCCAGATTTCGAAAGTTATTATTATTATTATTATTATTATTGTTGTTGTTGTTATTATCATGGCTAAATGGTTAGGATGTTGCACTCACGATCTATAAGTCGTGATTTCAACTCCTGGACGGGTGGTGTGTTGTGTTCTTGAGCAAAACACTTCATCTGTTCAGGTAACGGCGATTTGATGGCGGTAGTGAGCTAATGTACAGCACATACATTTGATCACTGTAAACAAATCATTTGTGCAGGTTGTTTGGCAAAAGCTGAACACTCATACGTCGTCTTCGAGGGGAGAGTCCATTACTATTATTACGTTCTGAGTTCAAATTCTGCCGGAGTCGACTTTGTCTTACATCCTTTCGAGTTGATGAAATAAGTACCAGTTGAACACTAGGGTCGATGTAATCGACTAATCCCCTCCCCCCGAATTCCAGGCGTTGTGCCAAAATTATTATTATTATTATTATTATTATTATTATACACACATGCATATGTATGTGTGTGTTTGTCTGTCAATATACGTATATATTAATCTGCCTTTCTTAACGTGTTTCTTGTTTGTTTTCAGGACAATGAGAGCGTGTACTGTTTTATGCTTATTGTTATGTATATCAGCAACAAGTGGTATGTTTATCTATCTATCTATCTATCTATCTATCTATCTATCTATCGCTGTTTCCGTCACTGTCTGTCTGTCTGTCTGTCTGTATCTATCTATCTCACCACTCTCTCCTCCTCTCTCCGTCCCCCTCTCTGCCCTTTCTCTTTCCCTTCTCCCCCCTCTGTATATATTACACATACATACATACATGCATGCATACAAATATATATATATATATATATTAAATATATATTTTTTATAAAACAAAATTTTATAAAATATATAGTATTTGTTAACAGTCTTAGCAAAAACCTCACAGGTGAGTTTTTGTATACATATATATATATATATCTTAAAAAATAGAGCTCAAAATCGATGCATTGAAGATACTTTATTGCAGCAACAATTACAATAGCAGTAACAACAACAATAAGCCAAACCTATGCACATTTCAATAGAGTATCCAGGATAAATAAACCATGATGTGGTTTATTTATCCTGGATACTCTATTTAAACGTGCATAGGTTTGGCTTATTGTTGTTGTTACTGCTATTGTAATTGTTGCTGCAATAAAGTATCTTCAATGCATCAATTTTGAGCTCTATTTTTTAAGAGATATATATATATATATATCTGTAAAAATATGTGACACTTATTCGGTAGCCATAATAAAACTCCGAGAGCACTGCCTTTAGTTGAGCAAATCGACCCCAGGATTTATTCTTTGTAAGTCTAGTACTTATTCTATCGGTCTCTTTTGCTGAACCGCTAAGTTACGGGGACGTAAACACACCACCATCGGTTGTCAAGCGATGTTGGGGGGACAAACACAGACACACAAACATATACACACACACACATACATATATATATACATACATATATATACGACGGGCTTCTTTCAGTTTCCGACTATCAAATCCACTCACAAGGCTTTGGTCTACCTGAGGTTATAGTAGAAGACACTTGCCAAAGGTGCCACGCAGTGGGAATGAACCCGGAACCATGTGGTTGGTAAGCAAGCTTACCACACAGCCACTCCTTCACCTATATACATACATACATATATATATATATATATATATATATATATATATATATATATGTATGTGTTTTTTCAATGTTCACAAATAACACGAAAAAAATAAATAAGTAGTTAACAGTGTAGCAAACGTTCACACAAGTACCAAGGATGTAACAGCCTACTTATAAAGGTAGAAACTCGAGGTTGAGGTGAAATGTTTTTGTATAATATAGATAAATAAATAAATAGAGTTAAACGCAGGTGTTATTCAAATCTTTTTTCTTCCGACATATGTTTCGGAGAAAACATTGGTATTATTCCAGAAGGAATAAAATGGTGTAAAACAATGCAGTCTTCTCATCAGGGAAAGAAAGAAACCAAACACATCAATAAGACATTTTAACAGAATGTGATGACTACGTATATGATGAATGGAATGCTAGCAAGTTTTTTTTTTTCAAAAAACCGTTCGTAGATGTAACGTCAAAGGTAGTTTATAGAAAGAGAAGGAGGAGGGAGAAAGAAATTAGCAGAAAACTAATAGTGGAGAAATATAGAGCGATAGGTGAATAGGAATAAAGCTTAAAGGCATGGAGGTAGATATGTCTATTTCCATACCTTTAAGCAACTACTGATACCCCGGTACCACTTCAATTCGGATAAATTAAGAGGGGGAACATGAAATTCCTGAGGCCGCCAGCCTTGATTACTGCATATCAAGTGGTATTATGTGTACCAGTGTTTATCGCTACCCTTGTTAGTGGTGATAAAAATTTTAAGAGATCCTCAGTTTATTTAGCTTAAAGTTATTTTCAGCTATGGCTACTACAGGTAAGAGCACTGAAAGCGTTAGTGGTAATGTCAAAGGTAAACAATAATCTGTAAAGTTCAAAAAATGTACCGTGGTATTTCGGTACGTAAGGTGTGTGATATCAATAACATTAGAGGTGTATAATTAGTAGGTAAGAGGTGTGTCGATGAGTTATTATTATGTAAGCTAGGATAGTCCGACGAAACAGTTAATTCCCCAAGGCTTTGGAACTAAAAATTCCGGAAAATCAGTAGTGTAACTATATAATAACTATAACAATATAATGATTTCTTTATTAATTACGATATCGTCCTCTGCTATATATATTTATGGGGAAATACATAAGGATATCATTATTAATAATAAATAATAATGTTAGTGGCAATCCAAATATATATATATATATAATACAAATGCATATATACAGCATATGCATATATACATACATATATGTACATACCTACATCTACATGTATATATAGATGCATATCCAGGTACAGGATGTCAAAAAAACATGGACAAAAAAGGAACGGGAACATAAACAAAGCACAAAAGAAACAAACTTTTTTTTTACGGACAACATAATATATATTGTTATATTTCGGGGCGGTCGCTTTTTTAAACTTTTTTTGCCAAATCAACATGCGCACTATATATTCGTGCTTCACTCGTTTATAACTGTTCTTATTTTAAATCATCTCCATTGTCCAGAAATCTTTTGTCGGAGCATACATGAAGACGGAAAGTGTCGCTCAAAGGGTCACAGATGTGCGACGAAAGATTTCTGAATAATGGAAATGAGTTCAAAGAAGAACAGTAATAAAAAAGTGAAGAATGAATATATCGTGCGTGTGTTTATTTGACCCCCCACCCCAAATATAACAATATCTGTTTCAACACACGATTTCACATCAAATTCATAAATGTATATATGTATATATATATATATATATATATAAATAGAAATATGTTACAAAAGCAAAATAGAAACTACACGTGGAAATGTAAGGAGAAAGTAAGCATAAAAATAAGTGAAAATTCACATTGGTAATTAAAAAAAAGTTAAGGCTTTTTATGAAAAGTAACAATAGATATATACAATTAGATGAACTGAGGTAGGAATAAAGGTAATAAAAGTCATTATTGTGAGTTGTTAAAGAGATTTAAAAACATACCGGTTTCGTAATATTACTAATCATTGCTTTGAGTACACACTGCATTCTGAACGGTGTCAAGTCTATTAGTCTCTCAGTAAAAAGATTATGTGTAAGGGAGGTAAGTAGTTCTGGATTTGGTACAATTAGGGTAGATTTGGATCTGTAATGTGAATGGTGTATGGGATGTATGGGGGTTAGTGGTATTAAATGGAAGATTAGTAGTGTTCTATATTATGTTATGTGTTCATATTTAGTTGAGGAAGATATTTATTAATGAAAATTGCCTCATATATATATAATTTAGAGAAAAGAACCAAAGTTGATTAACTCATCCATGAAAATTCATCCATGAAAATAATCATTAAAATAATAAAACGTTTTATTAATTATATGATTGTTATTTTGTATTTTATTATAGTTATTTTTAGTGGATTTACTTATTAAATTTTTCTATATGTGACTGGATTTTCATGGATGAGTTCATGAACTTTGGTTCTTTTCTCTAAATTATATATTTATATATTATATACTGTGAAACTTAATTTAATTTTAATTTTTGATAAATTGAATTTAATTGAGTTTTTACCTGTAAATTTGGATTTTTATCCCTAATATTATATATATATATATATATATATATATATATATATATATATATATATATATATATATCATCATTATCATCATTTAACGTCCGCTTTCCATGCTAGCATGGGTTGGATGATTTGACTGAGGACTGGTGAAACCAGGCTCCAATCTGATTTGGCAGAGTTTCTACAGCTGGATGCCCTTCCTAACGCCAACCACTCCGAGAATGTAGTGGGTGCTTTTACAGGCCACTTCTCTCTCTCTCTATGTATATACATATATATAATGACAATTAAATGAATTCTTTATTATTATGATACAGTTGTGTGTGTGTAGCGACAAGGACCATCTAATCATTTTAAGGATGACTGATGACTTATGTGGTGACTTTGTTTAAAGTGAAGAAGAGTTGGGCACCATCAACCGCACTCTCTTGTTTTTGACCATTTCTAGTCCAGTAGCAAGACCAGGTCAAAACAACTGGAGATAAAGACGGATGCAGTGAATAGCCAAAATATCTTGCATCATTTTGCTCTCTGCACCTCACAGTAAATTGTTGTAGTCACCTTCCCCTCTGTTCAACCAGGAAGGTTTCTTCTGTAGATCTTTCTAGATCCAGTCTTCATAGCATGAATAAGTAGGCAAGCCTTAATATGCTAATTAACCCATGGTTGTGATCCTGACACAGTAGACCTGGGAACAATAGTGGCTATGAGGTGGTTCTACATGCCTCAAAACTCTGAAACTCTTGAGTCACACCCAGGACACTATATTTACACACACACACACATATACATATACATACATACATACATGCATACATATATATATAATCATAAATATACAGGGATTAGCATTGAGTTGCTTCTCCAACATACTGAAAATTTAGAAATAGCAGTCAAAGAACTACTGATTCTAAACTACAAATTTTTCTCTAAACGGATGGCGATATTTATGGCACACATAGAACAAAAAAACCAGAGGGAAAAGCAAAAACAAAAACAAACCTGCCTTTAGTTATATTTTATATTTCATATTTATTTTATATTTTATATATATATATATATATATATATATATATATATATATATATATATGATAACAAAAACAATATTGTGAATTCTTTATTACTTACAATATCATCATCTGCTTAAGTAATATTGTTTTCTTTTCCTTTCTTCTCCTTTTTTGCTAATGTCTGCCATAACAGCAGCTTATCGACGCATTTGCTACTTCACCAACTGGGCCCAATACAGACCTGGAAAAGGCAGTTTCAAACCAAATGATATTGACCCATCACTTTGCTCCCACATCCACTATGCTTTTGCAAAATTAAATGGTAATTCATTGGCTCCAACAGAGAAGAGTGATCTTTCTATAAATGGTGGACAAGGAATGTGAGTATGATTGTGTATTTTTTTTCTTTTTAAACAATATGAAAGTATGCCTCCTATTATAAGTCTCTTTGGAACTATCTGATAATCATGGCTGGTATTCAGTTAGAACTTTTTACTATTTATTTCAAAAATCCTCTTATCAACAGTGTGATATGTAAAATATAAATTTGAAGTTTACAATCAATTAGTAATTTTGGTGAAAAGTTGGGCATAAGAAGCATCAAATGTGGTGTGCAAGAGAGACGACTGCACTGATATGGTCATGTGTTACGTATGGATGAAGACAGCTGCATGAAGAAGTGTCACTCCCTAACTGGATGGAACCTGTGCAAGAGGCAGACCCAGTAAGACATGGGATGAGGTGGTGAAGCATGACCTTTGAACATTGGGCGTCACAGAGGCAATGACAGGAGACCGAAATCTTTGGAGATATGCTGTGATTGAGAAGACCCAGCAACTAAAGTGAGATTTCACTTGCCTCAACAGGTCTTCACAAGCAGAGTTTAGTGTCCAATGAAGGAAAGGTACGCATAAGTGGGCTGGTTACACCCCTGGCATAGGCCACAGGTTATGGTCTCACTTGGCTTGCCAGGTCTTCTCAAGCACAGCATATTTCCAAAGGTCTCGGTCACTAGTCATTGCCTCAGTGATATATATATATATATATATATATATATATATATAGGTGCTTTTGTGTTTTTATTTAATCTTTATAAATGTTTTTTTGTTCTCCTCAGGTACCAACAAGTGATTAATTTGAAGAAAACTAATCCTGGTTTAAAGGTTGTTCTAACTGTAGGTGGATATAATGTGGGTAATGGGCCTTTTTCTGCCACAGCTGCTGTACCAGAACACAGGTCGGGTTTTATTTCACAGGCGATCTCTTATCTCAGAAAACATAAATTCGATGGATTGGATATTGACTGGGAATATCCACTGTCGGGAGACAAAGCTAATTTTGCTGAATGGGCAAAGGTAAGTATAATATTTTAACTTTAGGATTGGATACTAAAAATATAACAATAATGACTATAACGATTGTTATAATGAAATTGACTTTCCCGCTTCTCAAAATTGCTGGGCATATGCCAAAATTTGAAATCATTATGAGTGAGCAAGAGAGCAGTGCATACCATCAAAGTGATACTGGGGTAAAATATATGAAGCCCATCATGACTAGCTGTCTGATAAGGGTACACCAGGTGCATGCATCACAACCATATGTGCGTGACATGGTGATCTCTTATCAAGATTAACAGCGCATGACCTATGAGGTGGGCTCCAATTAGAATTTTCTTCAGGTCGAGTAGCCCATCCTACTCAAAAGGTCCCTGAATTAGGGTTGTTTAAGGATGATGAACAAAACACCCATGTTACTAAAGGTGAATTATCCAAACTCCAATTTTGTTTTACTTCTCAGAGCGCTTCATCTTGTTTGTTCTGCTAGTTTCTGTGAGAGCAGACAGCAGCCTGCTGTCAAGTCTCACAGGGTCTCTTTTTGCACATTATAAGCTTTGATACACGGTTGTTAATTATAGTGAAAGACATTCAATATCCAAGTACCAATCTCAAAATCCTAGCTTTCCCCAGCAGAGCATGTTTTTGAGCATGCTCTGCTCTCATGTCAATTCTGATTTCTTTGACATATTTCTTGAACTTGGTTGTTAGTGCTCTGACATTATTATTATTATTATTGAGTGAGATGGCAATGCATGCCATCAAAGTGACACTGAGGTACAAGCATACAAAGCCTAAAATACCCATCATGACTACCCATCTGATAAGGGTACACCAGGCACATGCATTGCAACCATATGTGATGACATGATGATCTTATGTCAAGATAAACAGTGCATGACCTTGCAAGGGGAGTCCAGTTAGAATTTTCTTCAGGTTGAGAAGCCCATCCTGCTCAGGAGGTCCCTGAATAAGGTTTAAGGACGATGAATGAAACACCCATGTTTCCAGAGGTGAATTATTCAAACCCCACCCCAAATTCCTCTCAACACATGGCTATGATGCTCCCCCATTGCTCTTGATCATGATTAGAGATGTACATATCGTCAGCCAATAAGGGACATGTTCAGCTGGTTAAAGTCAAGCAATCTGTGGTATTGAGCAGAATATTTGCTGTAGCCCGTGTTTTATATCAAGACAAAACATGTGCATGGTAACACTTCCACTCAGTTAAGATCAGGAGTCATGAGAGCCACTGCCTGGTACTGCATCAGGGCATAAATATTATTGTTATTGAGTGAGAGAGCAGTGCATGCCATCAAAGTGACACTGGGGTAAAATATATGAATCTCAGTATACCATTTCCAATATACCCACCAGTATACCCATTATCACCATCATCATCATCATTATTATTATTATTATTGATTGCAGTCCTGGATTAAGTGTAGACTGAGGAGGGGTGTTTAGCACCTCAAGTGCCATCAAGGACTCATATCTTTCTGCCAGGTGAGCAATGCAGTCAGTGGTAGAGGGCTAGTGGAGGGAAAGTGCAACGATATTCTCAGAGAAGCTCTGGGGGTCGACAAGGATCAACTAACTGGTCTGTTTCGGAGAACTTTCGGGCCTGGACTTTTGGACAACTTCCAGAAGTCCCTTGCCTAGCAGTGCTACTGAAGGGTGCTGCCTGTTTGGAAGTACCATCAGCCAGGCTTGCCTGAGGTTTGCGCAGAGCAATGAAACCGTTCTGCATGTCCTCTTCCAGTGCCCAAGTATTGCTGACCTGTGGGTTTATGTCAAACACCTGCTGTCGCATGTAAGATGGATCCAGCTATCAGCTGAATCCATAGCGAAGATTGCCCCACTGCTCTCCTTTGACTGGGAGGGGCAGGCAGTTTTTATTTGTCTGGTGGCTGTAGCGAAAGAGGTAGTATGGTAGACTTGTATGAAAGGGCTGAAGTCAGACACTTTCCTCTTTGGCCAAGCCCTCATCAATTTTTTCAAGTTTCACTTGAAAAGGAAGTTGAGCGTGGAGAGGGAAGTGTTGCCTTCTGCTCTTGTCTTCCAGTTTAACTCCTTTCTCTCTCTCTCTCTCTTTGTCCATAATTGGCAAGAGGTTCTTTCTGCTGCTTCACCCATCCTGCACACAGCCACTCTTTGCTCTTTTACCTTTCATTCTAATGGTTCTTTAGACAAAGAGTTTACCCTTATGCAGACAATGAGAATGATTCAGACAAACTATTGAAAGTGATGAGGAAAGTAGCAATTCTGGTGAACAAATATGGTAGTTGAGATATAGGCCTATTATTGTTATTCTCTTGAATTTTTTTGTGATTCTGTCCATTAGTTTGCCTGCAATCATTATTCTGGAGCTGTGTATGCAACTATTTATTTTTTTGCTCAGAAAACTAGATGGAAGATAAAATTAGACACGGGGGCCCAGTTCTAAGAGGGTTAAATATATGAAAGACGATGTTTGTATTCTAAGCATTAAAAGCTGTAAAGCAGTATGGCATTATGAATCATCTATGAAATCTTTAATTTCTTTTTCTTCCTTTACTATTCTAAATATATCATTATATGCAGTATCAGCTGGCCAGTGGATTGGCAGAATCATTAGAGTGTTGGACACAGTATGGTTTTGGTTCTTTATGTTCTGGGTTCAAATTCCACTTATGTCAACTTTACCTTTCGTATTTCTTGGGTTGATAAAACAATGTACCACTCAGTATTGTGATCAATTTAATTGACTGTCAATTTGTGCCAACCTGCAACATGCTAATATGGATCAGTAGAGTCCAAATCCCTGCCTGTCCATAGAACTCTGATGACAGGTGAAGCAATGTTCTGATTGGAGTACACATCAATATTAGTTATCTAAAACATCCCATATTTTTTTACTCATATGACATACGCACTTACATACAGATATCCTAGCATTTACCAATACTTATATATGCATTCTCTGTTTCTTTAAAAGGCAACTAATAAACATCATTATCCTTTAACGTCTATTTCATGCTGGCATCAGTTGGACAATGCAAAAAGAAATTTTGAAGAATGCATGAAAAATCAGTGGTGCTTATACAGAACATAACCTATGATCTTGAAGGGAAATAAAATGTCATTTGACTGAAAACTATTTGCAATTTATGTCTAATAATTTGTCTTCCAATATTTTCTTTAATAAACAGGAATTACGAGAAGCATTTGACAAAGAAGCAAAACAAAAAGGGAAGAAACCACTCATTCTGACATGTGCAGTAGCTGCTGGAAAAGGAAAAATTGATGCTGGATATGATGTCCCAGCTCTTGCTAAGTAAGCTTATTTATTTATCTGTTTGTCTGCCTGTCTGTCTAATGGCCTGTCTATCTATTTGTCTATCTCCTGTACACACACATGTATGTATGTACACATGCATGTTGTTTGTTTCTGGATAAGGTTCAGCTAGCGAAAGCACTCAATTTATAAGAGATATAAGTATTATTTTTATATATAATAGTAACTTAATTGGTATTAGTAGCAACTCAGCTTTATGTTTGGGGGAAACATCATAATTTGTTTGAGGTAAATGAAACTAAATCACCTTATTCATTATTCAAGCTGCATACTACAAATCCTGGTAATTTACAAATCACTAGAAAATATGACTGATAAACCCAACTAAGACAGAGAGAGGCCTTAGAAGCAAAAAATTACAAAAGCATATAAAAAAGTTTAGAAAGAGAAGTGATGAGTTCAAACAGTGGCCTGACATTAAAACAATTATTAACTTGTTCAAAGACACAAGGGATAAATCTAGAACTAGATTCGTACAGTTCAATATTGTGAACTCCTACCCCTCAAAGTTGGGATCCTTACTGGACAAGGCCTGAGAATTTGTAAAAGTCAGTAGGTACTGGAGAACCAATTAAGGATCAGAAATTAATATCAAGCATATTCAACCTTAGAAAATCTGCCTCAACAAATTCTGTTTGACCCATGTATGCAAGCATAGTGGACATTAAAATAACAATGACGATGATGACAATGACAATGGCACTATATGATATCTAGAGCTCAAATTCTTAAATCAAAACAACCAAGTAAGTGTTACAAAGTTAGCATTAGAAACACTGCAAAACTGATGACAGATTCAATGGTTTAATGAAAGT
The DNA here is from genome assembly GCF_046866305.1 of Octopus bimaculoides. Lineage (NCBI taxonomy): Eukaryota > Metazoa > Mollusca > Cephalopoda > Octopoda > Octopodidae > Octopus > Octopus bimaculoides. Next base: position 40,940,648 of record NC_142945.1, on the reverse strand, counting down.
TATTAATGATAGACTAGTAATGTATTCAGAAGCTTGATCTGGTAGAATGTTGAGATTATTCACAAAAGGGAACTGATTGTTGGTGTTCAAACTCTGGTCTGTAGGGACCATATGAGGAAGACTTTGATGCTATTTTCAGAGTGGTGGTTCCCTCATTGCCTCTTTGGAGTGATTCAATAAATTTATCTTTTTTTATTAAGGATACACTCCACAACAACAGATGAGTTCACAGTATGATACATTCAACATACCTCAGTCTGCCTGTCTGCCGAGAGTTGATATCAGATTATATAAGAATATTTACTGAAATAATCTGGCAACAAAACTAGATGATATTAAACACTCATCCACTTTAAACCAAACATAAACACACACACACATGCACACACAAAATGGTAAGCATCAGTCCATATAATTTCCTGAGATATCTGGCATATTCATATTTACAGTCAAACACTTTGTTTCTTTTCCTTTGTGAATATGAAATCTTGAGACTACAGGAAACAAAATATGTTCTATTTTTGTTGTATGGCCACAAAAATGTGTCTGTTATGATGGCTGTTGTCAACATTATGGTTTCTTGTTTTCTTTCCTTTTTTAAATTCTAGATACATGGATTATATAACAATCATGACATATGATTTACATGGTTATTGGGACCGCAAAGTTGGAGAGAATGCACCACTGCATGCAGCTTCATATGAAACAGGTTATGGCCGTCAACTAAATGTGGTATGTAGAACAGCATAGTCTGGAAGTGGTCTTCATTAATAAAAATTATATTCTAAAGTTCCCCATTCTGAAGAAGTTTGTATACTCTGGAGAAAAAGGTGATATTGATGTTTTGGGATTCTTTGTCTAAGAGAGAAACTATATTTTTCCCCTCTCAGATAAAGGATCAGTCTCAAAATGTCACTATCTTCTTCTCTACATGGCTGACTAACTTATTCAAAATCACAAATTTGTATACGGTAAGGGTTTGTCATTGACAGTTTCTCACATACTGCCATGTTTTTAGCTTCATTTGTAGAGCTTTTCATGAATTGGGGCTGAACCAATAAAATGTGATATTACTGTTGTGAATATGACTTCAATGAGATTGTGTGATGTTCATGCCCTGTTAGTAACATAATTAATTGTAAAATGGTTATAATAAAGAACTGAAAATTTATTTGCAGACTCGAAAACTCTTTTCTGCTCTGGAAAACCATATTTATTACATTAATCTCACTTACCTTCTTAGTGCAGGTTGGTCACCAAATGATTGTAAATTGTGGCCTTTCTTTTTCTGTAGATGAAACAGTATCAAATAAATGCAAATAAAAGAAATATATAAATATATAAGTATATATATTTTATACTTTTTTACCTATGGTTTTTTAAATTTATTTTTGTATCTCTTGCATAGGAATGGGTCATGGACTACTGGGTTTCAAAAGGAGCACCAAAGGAAAAATTAAATGTGGGTTTGGCCACATATGGAAGAGGTTACACTTTATCCAGTGCTGCAAATTCTAAACCTGGAGCTCCATCAAGTGGACCATCACCTCGTGGTAAATATACTGGAGAAGATGGATTTTTGGCTTATTATGAAGTAAGAAATGTTCTCTTATCTATCTTTGATCTCATTAGTATCAACATGATACTACACTCTGTATGATTCTCTCTTTCTCTCTTCTGATGAAGAACTAAACGTTGAGACATTTTCTTTTTTCATTAAATACCTTATTAGTCAAACCTTGTTTTTCTTTGGTTGTTCTTTTTAATGTTTATTATATTTAAACTATACATACATATATGCATATGTACACACATAAGTACATACATTCATACATACATATACACGTACACATATTCATATATATATTCATACATATATACACTCATATATATATATATATATATATATATATATATATACACATATATATATGTAAATATATATGTATAATAATAATATTCCAAAATTACAGGTAAAAACTCAATTAAAATCAATTTATTAAAAATTAAAATTAAATTAAGTTTCTTTTCCCTAAAACTATATATATTTATATATATGTATATATATATCATCATCATCATCATCATCGTTTAACGTCCGCTTTCCATGCTAGCATGGGTTGGACGATTTGACTGAGGACTGGTGCAACCGGATGGCTACACCAGGCTCCAATCTAATTTGGCAGAGTTTCTACAGCTGGATGCCCTTCCTAACGCCAACCACTCAGAGAGTATATATATATATATATATATATACATACACACACACAAATGCAAATCTGCATATGTATTTAAATCTGTCTGTCTATCTACTTGTCTTTACATGTACCAATAAGAGAATAAACCTATGAAAGTAGGGTGGAGGGGCCTCTTTACAGTTCCTTAAACTGCCAATTTTCAGCCAAATTTCCTTTAGATCATATCCTGCAGCCTTCAAAAGAAGAACGATACACTGGAGAATCTAGTTCTAGACACACACACACACACACACACACACACACACACACACACACACACACACATCTAGGCTGACTTGAAAATAAGCAACAGCAGAAGCAATACCAACAACAACAGCTACATATATGATACATGTTATCATGTGGCATTTCATGGCTATATTTTCAGATTTGTACAATGAAGACAGGAAGCAACTATCACTGGATGGATCAAGCTGAAGTACCCTATATTGTCAAGGGTAGGACTTGGGTTGGTTATGACAATGTCAAGAGTTTGAAAATAAAGGTAAGACAGGCAGCTATGCATTTTATATGTACATACAGAAATATACTGGAAAAAGGTATTTATACCAGTAAATCCACTCTTATTTTTCTCATTCAAATTATTGCTTTCACTTAAACATTCTTTTGATATATCTACAGGTATAGAATGTATTTTCAAATAATAATGATAAATAATGATAACAATATTACTTCTGGTGATGCCTTGTTCAATATTGCAGGTAAAATGGCTGAAATCCCAAGGATTTGGTGGATTAGCTGTTTGGACCATCTGCTTGGATGATTTCAACGATATTTGTCAAAAGGGAAAATATCCTCTCATGAAAGCAATTAATCAAGAACTTGGGTATGTTTGATGGTGTCTAGCTTATTATTATTGTTGTTGTTGTTGTTGGTGGTGGTGGTGATGATGGTGATGGTAGTAAGCAAGCTACTTACCACACAGCCACTCCTGCGCCTGACATTATTATTATTATTATTATTATTATTATTATTATTGCATGATCTGTATAAGACATCATTATGGACAAGAATGATTTTCTTTTTTTTTTACACAACTTTTGTGGCACTTTCTTTGTTGTGCACACCCCTCCCCATTAATGCATATATATATATATATATATATATAATAATGAACTTATTGTATACAGTGCTCAGGTGCATTACAACTCATCAGAAAACGTAACCAAACCTGCACAAACAGTACATAGAATATATACTGTTCATATACTGCTGATATTCTATTGATTTCTGTTATGTTTATACTAAGTTCTTGATAAAAACGTTTTTGTGTTGGAGTCAAACTGTTTGTTTTGCATAAAGAATCACTGTCCCTTTTCACAAAAATAGATTCTCTGAGATTTAACGATGATCTTTTCTGTAACGTGCTCTTTGATATTGTTTGCTTCTTATTTCTATTAAGTTGTATTTCTATAGTGTTTGTCTGCATTTCTGATTCACTATATGTTTTTTTTTCTACATTATTGATTTCATTATGGATTCTGTGGTATTTAAAAAAATTTATTTTCTTAGTCTCTTCGCATGTGTGTGTCAAGCTATATGCTTGGGTCTATTGTAGAATCATTAGCACAATAGAAAAAATGCTTCATTGTCTTTTTTCTGACTCTTTATGTTCTGAGTTCAAATCCTACTAATAATAGAAAGGATTATTATTATTATTATTATTGCATAAATGTATTTCTTTTCTTCATTTATTCAGGTCATCTTCATCTTCAGGTGAGAGCTAACATCCTTTTAAAATCATCATCACCATTGTTTATATCATCATCATGATCATCACCACCACCACTGTCACCACCACCATCATGATGCACCTTCTCCTCCTCTACATCCTCCTCACACCATGACACAGTTGAGGTTTGTATTGGGGTTGCAACAGAATGAAATACACTATTTATACTGTTGAAGAATTTATGTCAAGAATGAACAGCATAATGTTAGTCATATATATATATATATATATATATATATATGTATGTATATATATCATTATACATATGTGTTTGTGTGTGTGTGTGTGTGTGTGTATATATATATACATATATACATATATATATATATGTATGTATGTATAGGTGCATGTCTGGTAGTGTGGAGGCGCAATGGCCCAGTGGTTAGGGCAGGGGACTCGCGGTCATAGGATCACGGTTTCGATTCCCAGACCAGGCGTTGTGAGTGTTTATTGAGCGAAAACACCTAAAGTTCCACGAGGCTCCGGCAGGGGATGGTGGCGAACCCTGCTGTACTTTTCCACCACAACTTTCTCTCACTCTTACTTCCTGTTTCTGTTGCGCCTGTAATTCAAAGGGTCAGCCTTGTCACACTGTGTCACGCTGAATATCCCCGAGAACTATGTTAAGGGTACACGTATCTGTGGAGTGCTCAGCCACTTGCACGTTAATTTCACGAGCAGGCTGTTCCGTTGATTGGATCAACTGGAACCCTCGACGTCGTAAGCGACGGAGTGCCAACAACAACAATGTCTGGTAGTGTGGTTAAAAAGCTTCATCTCAGGTTCAGTCCCACTGTGCTGCACCTTGGGCAAGTGTCTTCTACTATGGCCTTGGGCTCACCAAAGCCTTGTGAGTGGATCTGGTCAACATAAACATAAACTATCATAAAATAGATAATCAGGGAAAGTACATTGATGATTAAATTTCAATTAAATATAACATTTGATCACTTGTTTTCTTCATTCAAAATTAGGACAGAACTTATGGGGTAGAACTTATATATATATATATATATATATATATATATATATATATATATATATATATATAGTTTTCCAATAAGTTTTCACCAGTCAAAAAATACCTTTCCATCAATCATGCCCAATGATTGACAATTTACATTTCTGCACTTGAAAGGTTCTTTAGCATGAAACTGTTTAGTAACATGAATTGGCTGTTATGAGACCTAATTATCTGTTTGTTCGTCTGTTTGTCTGTCTGTGTGCGCATGTATATATATATTGCAGATAGGGTTATAATCCAAAGTGTGTTCTCTTGAAGCACATCTGCTTATTCTGGTACTCATATTTGTTTGAGGTGAGGTATGCATGGAAGTTGAAAAACACTGGAGTATATTTTTTTGCAGAATAATTACATATCAAAACAAGAGATTGGAAAATAGTTTTGGAATTAATTAGTCACATATTTCATTTGCTAATAGGAGTTACAAAATTATACATGCAGGAGAAACATGCACACACACACACACACACACACACACACACACACACACACACACACACACAAGAACAATGCTCGATGCACAAAAGCATACATTGTAAAAATAAAGATATAAATTATAAAGTTTCTTTCATTCAAATAAAAATTATAAATTCAAAGGTTCCTTTAGAGTTCCTGTGTTGTATCCTTCATGGGGAGAAAATTAACTTGATATACTTTTCATTTTAGGTGTGCAGGATGTCGTAACCTCTTCACCTCCAGCTCAGACACAGACACAGAAACCAGGAAACGGTAAGACAGGAACTTTCAGATCTTTTATAAATGACATTGTTTTAAATCATGTATTCATTTAGTTTATATTGCAATTTTTTGTTTCTAATTTATGTATAAGGCTAGCACTTTAGACACAGAGGGACTAGTTAATTACATTGGCCCTAATACTAAACTGCATTTTATTTTATTGACCCTGGTGTGGGATGGAAAGCAAAGTTGACCTCAGTTTTTGCTCTGGCATCTGATCACTCTCTTTAGTCTAGATACTCCCACTTACCCATATATAAATGCAGGGCAGCTGTATATCTTGTCTACGGCAAGACACTTTCTTGTCCCTGGCATAAAAATTGCTTCTCCTCCTTCTCAAATACCACTGCCACTCAGTCAAGAGGGCCTTTCCCTTTTCTCCTGTTTTTTTCTTTTCTTCTCCTTTCCTGTCTTGCAAATTATTGGGTAACCCCACTAGTGCTGGTGGAATGAAAACAAGCATCCAGTGTACACTGTAAAGTGGTTGACATTAGGAAGGGCATCCAGCTGTAAAAATCATGCCAAAGCTGACATGGAATGCAATGCAGTTCTGTGGCTCATTGGATCCTACCAAACCACCCAACTCATGGCGGCATGGAAAACATGCTAAATGATGATGGTGATTATGATGATGATGAATGTTAAAAGTCAGGAAAAATACCTCAAGTAATTTTGTCCATTGCCCGTAGGATTTTGTGGATTTACTACTTTCAGTTTATATAATGTAATTTATAAGCAACAGAGTTGTTGGTTCCAAGATTCCAAAAGGGTTCAGCAGTTCAGTGAGGTCTTAAGGCTAAATATAGGTGAAGGCTTGGCTTTGTGAGTTCTGAAGTTTACTTCTCAGTAATGTGTTTCTTTTTGTAACTTTGGGTCAACCGAAACCTTGTGAGTGGGGCTGGGGCAAAGCAAAATGCACAGATGCATGTGGGATGTACTGCATCTGTTCAGCCTTGGTGGTAGACTTAATCTGCTACCTGGTTTAATACCATCTACACCTCGTGCTTGAGTGTTTTTTTTGGGAGGTCCCTCTGTTGCACTTAGACAAGATGTTAGATCTGATGCTGCACTTTCCCATATCACCTCTTTCAATGTAACTGTAATATATTATATACAAACTATGCCATTTTAATCCCGAACAATGCCGGGTATCTCTGCTAGTGATATATGTACATACATATATACATATGTATGTACACTCACACACTCACATATACACATGTATTCTTTCTTTTACCATTTAGGGGCGTCATCTAGTGCCAGTTGCAAAGGCAAGGCACCGGGGAGCTATGCAATCCCAGGAGACTGTAAAAACTATATGATATGTTCTAATGGAATTAAACAAGTACTTCCCTGTCCTCCTGGAACATCTTTCAGCACAGCCATTAAAACCTGTGACTTCTCTTCAAGTGTGCCCGGATGTTAAAGTTTGTTTGCTATTAAGATACTAAATGAAAAGAAGAAATTAACAAAACTGAATGTAATTGGAAAATAAAGAAAAATGTTAAGAAATGAAATGTCTTTTTGTTGTTGTTTTTCAATCTTTATTATTTATTTATCTATTTTGTGAAAGGACTATTTAAATATTCCAGTATTGTTCAAGCAAGACCCATGATAGTGTACTATTCGGTTCTATAGGATCTTGCTGCTGTTGTGACACAAACTAACATCTTACACCACTTCTGATTATATCAACCCTCAAAACTCAACTGGTGTTTACTTTATTGACCCCAAAAGGATGAAAAGCAAAGTCGACTTCAGCAGAATTTGAACCCAGAGTGTGAAGATGGATGAAATGCCACTAAGCATTTTGCCCAACATGCTAACAATTCTGCCAGCTCGCCACCTTCCACCTCTGAAATATTAATTTATAATATGGACATATGGCCATATATTTGATATATATTACCTTTTCTACCACTACCACAACAATCTCTGTTCCATACCTCTAGCTTCTTCCTCCACCTCTATCTCATCTCTCTATCTTTTCCCTCTTACAGTTTGACCACTACTACAATAGTCACTGTTTCTCACATCTACTCAATTTACACACCACCTCCATTTCATCTCTCTCTGTCTCCTCACTCCTACTATTTGTGTCACTACCAGAACAGTCTCCATTCCTCACATCTACCCAGTTATATACCACCTCCATCTCATACAGCTTTCCTTTCACTGTTATATTTTCTACCCTGCTACAATGGTTGCTGTTGCTCACATCTACCCATTTACATAACACCTCCACCTCATCTCTCTGTATCCTTTTCTAAACATTTTGGTCAGTTCTGCTCTAGGGCTATAGCACCTCAAAAGTTCTCTCTCATCCCAAATCTTGCTAATATCTCAGTGAAGTAGAAGAGTTGTTTGGGCATCAAATAAAATGCTTTATAGTATTAATTCCAGCATCTTACATTTTGTGTTTGAACCCCACCAAGATCAGGCATGGCCTTAATTTTTCCAGAGTCGATAAATAAAAATGTTAGAATGGTGTGTAGTTGTGTCTTGTGATATTTGTTCAGACCTGTTCTGAGTTCAAATTGCTTGTTGGTCTACCTTGGCAGTAGACTGAATCTATCATGAAGTTTAACACCATCTCCAGTGACTGTAACTGATTCTACTCTGATGCAAGCATTGAGGCCAGGTTCCCTGGTTTGAAGATAAGTTCTGCTCTCCCTCACTCCTCCCCAACCGTCCTTCTTGTCTTGGAAGTCCAATAAAGGATCATAGGCACTGCCCTTTCTTCGAAACTAAGAAACAAAAAAATAAATAAATAAACTCAGAAAAAAGAAGAAAGAAAAGAAAAAATAAAGATCAAAAGTGGAAAGAAAACAACATAAACATTTCGTATAAAGTGGGGGGTCAAAAGTCATGCACAAAATAAGTTCAACATGCTCCAGAATTGTCAAAGACATGCTTCAATTTTTCTAAGACTGGATAAAATATATAAAATAATGATGAATATGCATCTACTTGATGAACAAAATGAATAATAATAATCCTTTTTGTTAAAGGCACATGGCCTGAAATTTAGGGGGAGGGATCTAATCGATTACATTGACACCAGTGTTTCACTGGTACTTAATTTATCGAGCCTGAAAGGATGAAAGACAAAGATGACCTCAGTAGAATTTGAATTCAGAACATACTAAAAGATGAAATACCACTAAGCATTTCACCTGGTGTGCTAACGACTCTATCAGCTTGCCACCTTAATAATAATAACATGAATAATAATAATAATAATAATAATAATAAAATGTGGAATGTTTTGGTGCGTGACTTTTGGTCCATCCTGTACATACTATATAAGCTCGTATTGAATGTGAACCATACCAAACACACATGGTTTGAGTGAGACCATTAAGGACATGTCTACTGCACAACCTCTTGTGTTTTGATCACCAAATTAAACAAACTAGTAAACAAAAACAACAATCCAAACACTCGTGAAAATCGTTGATGACATTTTATTTCTTTAAGTCATATGACAATAATGAGAAAATTATAGATGTTACAGAGTGTATATTTGTTGTCAATGTGTTGGGAATATTTACTAGTTTCTCTAGTAACCACATATACAAACACCTCTATGTTGTTTCTACATGAATTGTTTGTCCATTTTGGAATTATCCTCCAGTGTATTTAGGATCTTGTTTCACTGTAAAAAGTAAAGACAAAAAAAAGAAAAGAATATTTTAATGCAAGGTACAGGTGGAGCATTTGTACTCTCTCATGGTTTATCTTCTCATTTATGGTGCGAGCTTTACAGTTACATAGCTTAAGCTTTAAGATAACTATATGACTACTGGCGGGATAAATCAGTTAACAGTTGTGAAGATAAGTGTGAGCATGATTGTTATGCAATGGCCACAAGTGAAAGTAGAAGTAAATGATGACAAAGAAGGGAAAGACAAATGGAAGTGGTGGCAGTGGCTGTGGTGGTGGTTGTGGAGGTAGCGGCAGTGGTGGATGATGAGGAAAAGGAGGAGGAGGAGGAGGAAGAGGTAAAATAAAAGAAAGAGGAAAAAGAAGGGTAGGGGAATAGAGTATGCTGCAGGTTGTTTAAAAAGAAGTGATTGACTTACCTCATCAATATCTTATTAATCTGTCTCAGTAGTGGATAATCACCATCACCACATAGATTATTGAAGTCGTCCATGTCTAATGTCCACACACTCACCCCACCAAACCCCATCTTCATCATCCATTCAGCCTAAAAAAAAAAAAAAATGGACAACATGAAAGAAAAACACACATATATATATATATATATATATATAGATATCAGAGGCAACTCCAGGTCATTAGCATCACTCAGGCTCATCACAGATTTTGCATAGGACACATGCCCGCTCGAAGAGTTTCACGTTTACCCGCAATATTTCTAGCCCTAAATGGCTTATTTTTTTTAATATCTAGCAGTATGTCTTTCTCCATTTCTAAGTTAAGAGTAAAAATAAAGCAACCTTGCAAAACACAACTGATCTTTACACATAGACAAACAGAATAACAGCAATCAAATAACGATAGCGGAGTACACAACAAACATCAGTGATCTGACTGTCACCTGTACTCTTGACAAGAGATGTCAGTTAGTCCTTTACACCTGTCAGGCTTGTTCATATTATCCCGAGTTGCTGGATAAATTTTCGTTCCTTTAAGAATATTCTAGAACAGAAACTTTTCATAGATTGGAATTTAAATCCTAATCTCTATAGAGATTTCTTGTTTCAAGAGAACATTGAATTTGAATTGCTTTTAATTTTTACATTTATAGCTAACAACACAGGCTGTAAATTCTGAGCCTGAGTCAGGGATGTGTAAATGATGTCAAGAGAACATCTGCTATGAATGATATTTTTTGACACAAGGCACCTCTAAGACGCCCACCAGATGCTTAGCGAAAATAAATGAACTATGACCAGGTTTAATAAAAGGAGCCTAAATTATTGGCTGAAATTACATACTTGAAGTCAGAGTTGGCAGAAATTAAATCAACTTGCAAATATATGCTCACTTTAGTAAATTTATACTCAGGGTAAGCCCAAATTTTGATAATACATGCTAAATAAGATTGTTCAGAATTGTGTGTAAAATAACATGCTGAATGAACTGAAAGAGCACTGAATATATATATTCCGAGTTAGGCATGTCCATATGAAAATATTTATATAAAACAAATAAATCAGAGCCAAGAACTGGATTGGTCAAGGAAAATTTTTTTGCTGAGACATGATAATTAATTGCATTATCTTTTGGTTGTTAAGTCAGATACTAGAAACAGAATTTTATACTCATTTGTCTCATTAAAGAGATATGAAGGTTTTATGACCTTATAAGTGGAATTTCATTGAAAAGTTAAGTAGATAGATATTTGGACATTAGGCTTAGATTTTTGTTCTAAGTGGTGTAATTAATTGCTTTATCAGTTAGTTGTCAAGTTTGATCTCTTCATTTCAATTTTGAATTGTTTCTCTTGTCTTTGATTTAGTAAAGCCTTATTCAACAATATTTATCAATCTTTTGATGGACAGCTGCTGTGCTGGTGAGACCTACTGAGGCAGAAACACCTATTTACAGCTGTTCTCTTGGCTTCAGACAATCAGACGGTCTTTTCTTTATAATAGCATAGTAAACACACACACTGGTTCTATTTCACTTCTTTATTATTTAATTGTCAATTGGTCGACTATAAAGTCAATAAACTAATCATTGAAAGACACAAGTTTACATCAGTAATGCTGCAAATCAAATACAAAATGAAATTATACTTGTGCCTGCTTTATTGAAAGGGTAAATATCAACAATTAATCCATATTTTTTGCATGAGGTCTTTTACAGTGTTCAAATTGAAATGTAGCCTTATTAATCTGCTAGCAATTTGATACCCTATCAACACACCCTGCATCCTCACTTCCCAGATATGTTCAGATGTCAATTACCTTAAATTTCATGCTCTTCTGGTCATCATAACCAATCCATTGGTCCCCATTGACAATGTAAGGTACTTTAGAATCATCCATCCAGTAGGAAGTGGTTTTGTTTTTCAGATGGCAATGCTAAAGATGAGAGAAATAGATTGATTAATGGAAGTGTCTATGGTGTATATATATATATATATATATATATATATATGCATGTCTTACATATTATATATATGTGCACACACACACACACACACACATCCATGCACACACAAACACATACACACACATATATATGCATAAACATACATTCACACATCATCACAATGACCACCACCACCACCACCATCCTCATCATCACTGTCGTTATCAACATGTTGATCATTATCATAATTATAAGGGGCAACAAATGGCAGAACCAGCAGAGCATCGGATGAAATGTCTGGCAGAATTAAAACATACTCTTTGCTGTTATGAGTTCAATTCTCACAAGGTCTTGGTGGAAATGACTTGGCTGTATTCCTCCCGAAGGTTAATAAAATACATACCAGTAATATACCAGTGATATATCGAAGCAAATTTACCTCAAAGTAAGCAAGAAATCCACGTTGACCCAGATATTGTCCAGCTTCACAGGGTCCTTTGCTTTTGGCTCCAGGAAATGAGTTTCTTAGGTTTGCTAGTTGAAAACCTCGTCCGTAGGTTGCTAAACCGAGATTGAGCTTAGCTCTTGGTGCTCCCTTTGAAGCCCAGTACTGCATGGTCCAAACCTAGAAGTATGTGTGTATGTGTATATATGTTTGTGTGTGTGTATGTGTGTGTAAGAGAGAGAGAGAGGAAAAGAAATGTAGAGAATGACATTACAATTATTAAACATATAAAAAAGATATAATTATTTAATGAAAACAAAATGAGTAAACATTAATTAACATGGCTTAATTGATGATCAGTTCTCTTGAGCACTGTCCCTTTCCTTCTCACACACTAATCTCTCAAAATACTTCACTTTACTCTCAGCTATTTGGTTAAAAATAGTTCCAATTTTACCATTTTTCCAGCAAAAAAACAATGTTCATTTCTTCAGTGTACAACGAATTAGCTTTCAATTAGCCATTTTACAGAATGCTTAGATTCTCTTAATAGTTACACAGGAAATAGAAGAGTTTTCAACAAGTAAATCTGTTTTACACACACACACACACACACACACACATGCATACACACACATCTTTTATCCTTTACCTTTTACTTGCTTCTGTCATTAGACTGTGGCCATGCTGGAGCACTGCCTTGAACAATTTTTTTTATTTGAACAAATCAACCCCAGTACTTATTTTTTCGCTAAGCCTGCTAATTATTCTATTGGTCTCTTTTGCTGAACTGCTGAGTTATGGGGACATAAATACACCAATACCAGTTGTTAAGTGATGGTGGTGGTGGGGGGACAAACACAGACACACAACATACATATACAAGGGTTATACCGAAAGTAATTAAAAAGTGGGCATAACTTTGTTTTTATAAACTACTGTAGGCCTTTCAACTTTCATATGTTGGTAGAGTAATGCTTCCTCTATAGTAACTCTTCTTTCTATTCTTTTTCATTGCAAGCAAATAATGGATTCCAAATAGAAACAATATGCTGTCATTGAGATCTTGATGAAGGAAGGTGTAGAATGTCTGACATTCACAAAAGGGCCACAGATTATTTATGGACACAACAACATTGACAAGTGCAATACCCATTGATGGATGAAGATGGGGAAACTAATATTGAAGATAAACTATGCAGTAACCCACAGGTTATTTTTTCTTCTTCTTCCTCCTCAACAATCTCAGAGACCTTTCCAAAAAGACTTGATTGTTATATATTCTATCTTACACATACAAAATGTTTTCTAAAAGAAATATGAAAGAGTTTTTCTCTGTTTAGCTGGTGACATTTTCAAGAGTATATTGTAAAGGTATGATATTGTATGATATTATGTACTGAATATAGTATATTGTATACTATAAAGGTATATTACCACATTCAGTTGTCTTTGGTAAGGAAATCGTTCATAAGATGCTGGAAACAAAGGAGCATTCATCCCTGTCACATTGTTCCATGGTCCATGGAAATCATACGCCATGACAGAAATGTAGTCCATCAGTCTGTAACAAACCATGGTAAAGGGAAAAAGGTTGTTAAGGAATTTCAAAATGAAATAATAGAATTCTACACCACCACCACCAACAACAACAACAATGAAAACAATAAAGAAGTTAAATAAAACAAACTTTCGATTGATGATCTAGAGGCAGACCATGGCTATGAACAATTGGTGAAAGAAATTGAATAGACTTAGAAGAAACAGATCTAGATAGAAACACATGGTATCAGTTAACAAGAGTAATTATGTATGTGTATCTGTGTATGCTGAAGGGATTAACGTAATATAACTGTGTAGACATAATTAGGTATCACTTTGTGCCTTTATATCTCTATGACTTAATTATGAATTATCTAAATCACTGTATCTATTTGGAGTTAGATGCAGGTCAGTTTTTACATATCTTGATATAAATCTATAAGATCTGGCCATTGACATTCTAGTTCACTGTAGCCATTAGAAGTCAGTTGTTGGTCAGTTTTTTATAGATTGTAATATAAATTTATAAGACTTGGTCATTAGCACTCTAGTTAATTGTATTCATTTGAAGTCACATTAGTGTTAACAGATCTTGATATGGGTTCATATGATCTGGCCATGCTGGCATGGGTTCGACGGTTTGTCAAGATCCAATGGGTCCAGAGAGTGCATCATGATCTAATGTCTGCTTTGACATGGTTTCTATGGCTGGATGCCCTTCCTAATGTTGACCACATTACAATGTATACATCATCATAATTATAAGGGCTGATGCTTAGCAGAATCAGGAGGGCATCAGAGGAAATGTCTTGCAGAATTAAATCATACTCTCTGCTGTTATGAGTTCAATTCCCACGAAGTCTTGGTGGAATCAACTTTGCTATATTCCTCTTGGGAGTCAATAAAATACATACCAATAATACTCCAGTGACAAAACAGTAGTATAAATCTGTTTACTAATGTTGAACTTCCTTGTATCTATTATAGATCAATTGTGGAGGTGCAATGGCCCAGTGGTTAGGGCAGCGGACTCGCAGTTGGAGGATTGTGGTTTCGATTCCCAGACCAGGCGTTGTGTGTGTTTATTGAGAGAAAACACCTAAAGCTCCACGAGGCTCCGGCAGGGGGTGGTGGCGACCCCTTTTGTACTCTTTCGTCCTGTTTCTTGAGTAACGCTGCGATGGACTGGCGTCCCGTCCAGCTGGGGGTGGGTGGGTGGGTGGGGGTGTGGAAACACATATGCCATAGAAACCGGGAAACCAGGCCCATGAGCCTGGCTAGGCTTTAAAAGGGCACATAATAAAAAAAAAAAAAAAAAAAATTATAGATCAATTGTCAACCAATCCACAAAGGCTGCAGGAAGGTTTTAGTCAAGTTCCCTCCCCTGCTCTTCCTTCCCTTTCCACATGCACGTTTACTCTCACTAGTTTCCTTATTCTAACATTACCTCAGTCATCTCTCCTCCTCCTTATACCATTAGAGACATCCTTCTACAATAGTGTTGTTAACAGTTTGTCCTCATTTAGCAATCGTATTTTTTCTACACTTGTCATGTGTTAGATAGCCACTCTATTATCTCGATGCCAAACAGATTAGTAAGATCAGCTGTAATGGTTCTATAATACTTTATACTTTGATTAATTTATTAATAGTTTATCATCATCTATATATAGGCTTTCTATATTTCTCTGTGATTGGGATGCTGTGAGTATGCATGCATGTGTGTGTGTGTGTGTGCATGTGTACACGTGTGTGAGTGCGTATGCATGTGTGCACATGTGTGTGTGTATGAGTGTATGTATGTCTGTGTGTGTGTGTATGTGTGTGTGTGTGTGTGTGCGCATGTGTGTAAAAGCCAGTAGTCATACAAAAGGCAATATATCTCCACTTACTTGGCTAAGTTGGCCACATCATAACCGGCCTCAATCTTATTCTTGCCTGCAGCCACTGCACAGGTCAGCAACAGAGGTTCTTTCTGAGTTCGTTTGCCTTCTTTGTCAAAATTCTGACGGAGTTCCTAAAAAGTTTAAGTGATTTATGTATCAAGCATCTACTAAAAATATTTCACCTTCAGTTAAATAACTCATTTTTACCCCATCTTTTAGTCAGTGAAGAAACCACATGGTTAAGTGGTTAAGTGGTTAGGGTGTTGCACTCTGTGTCATAGGATCATGGTTTTGATTCCTGAACTGAGTGTGCTTTGTGTTCTTGAGCAAAACACTCCATTTCACATTGCTCTAGTTTACTCAACTGTAAGGGTGTAACCTTGCAATGGACAGACATCCTGTTCAGAGAGAATCCTGTGGTTTTGGTCACTTATATGCTAAGGAAACTAACTAACCAGTCCTATGAAATTCAGGACTTAAGACAGGGGTTGATGATGATGATGGGGGTAGTGTCCATAACCCTTTAGAAAACCCTCAGGTGCCAGGTGGTGGTGTTAAACTGAGTGAGTGATTATGGCTACCATCCAAGGAGACCATGTTAGGATTTGAACTCAGAAATCAAAAAGCCAGGGTAAATACTGCAAAGACATCTTGTCTGTTGTTCTTACAGTTTCTCTGACTTTGGGTGGATTTGAACTAAAAATGCAATGAATCCGAATGAATATCACTTAGCATTCTATTCAATGCTCAAATAACTTGGACAATTACATATATATAAAATACAAAATAAAATACAATATTGTATCTTATTTTGTTGTATTCTTGTTTATCTGGTTTTGTTGTCCTGTGTGATCAATCCTTTCTGCTTAAGCAAATGTATATATACGTATACACAACTGTTTCACAAGAGTATTCAATAAATACAGGAAGTGTGATGGTATACATTGTGTACACCCAAAGATTGCAAACTTTAAAAGCTATTAACTCTATTTATTGATTTATGGCAAAAATGAATTTCATATCAATGGTTACTATACCAATATGCCAAATACGAAATCAACTGGAACAAGAACTGAAGAAACTGAAAAGTAGCAACCAAACAGAAAAGATCCATGTAGAATCTTGCATATACATATGCATGTGCATATGTGCGCATGTGGGTATATATATATCATCATCATCATCATCATTTAATGTCCGCTTTCCATGCTGGCATGGGTTTGACGGTTTGACTGAGGACTGGTGAGCCAGATGGCTGCACCAGGCTCCAATCTGATCTGGCAGAGTTTTTGCAGCTGGATGCCCTTCCTAATGCCAACCACTCCGAAAGTGTAGTGTTGTACTTTTACGTGCCACTGGTACGAGGGCCAGCCAGGTGATACCGGCGACGGCCACGCTCAAATGGTGTTTTTTATGTGCCACCTGCACAAGAGCCAGTCCAGCGGCACTGGCAATGACCTCGCTCGAATGTTGTTTTTCACGTCCCACCAGTACAAGTTCCAGTAAGGTGAAGCTGGTAATGATCACACTCGAATGGTGCTTTTTATGTGCCACCGGCACGGGAGCCAGTCAGTGGCCCTGGCAATGATCATGCTCGGATGGTGCTTTTAACGTTCCACTGGCACGGGTGCCAGTCATGCGGCACTGTCATCGGCCACGTCAGCAAATTTGATTTTGATTGTGATTTCACTTGCCTCAACAGGTCTTCGCAAGCAAAGTTTAGTGGGTATATATATATATATATATATATATATATATATATATATATATATATATATATATGAGTATATATATATCTATATATATATGGGTATATATATATATATATATGGGTATATATATATATATATAAATGTGTGTGTATGTGTACATGTGGGTGGGCGTGCATGTGAGTGTGTTTATATATACAAAACCAAAAATATTTTTAATTGCTTAGTCAGAAGAGGAAGAGCAGTAGCTATAATGTTTTTACAAGGCCACTGAAACTGTTGGAAGAAGGAGGGGAGTCATTATGTCCACCACCTTGAAACAGACTCTACCGAGGGCGAAGTAGCTGCCTTAGGTATCCCTCCAGTCACATCCCACAGTATTAAAGAGAAATACTTAAGGAACAGATTGGATAATGTACTCCTAGATACTTTTAGCTACAAAGTAAAAGATGTCATTGTCATAGACAAAAGGTATTTGGCCATTGGTTCACTCAAACAATGAGAAGATGGTGATAGATAACTCCACTGACGACCCCAAGACTACAGCACCGATGATGACAATGACAACAATGATGACTACCACCATCACACCTACCATCACCACCACCACCACTACCACCACTACCAAAAGTCAGCATAGGAGCATTTGTATGGTCAACAGGCGAACAAGAAATAGCAGCTAAATTTACTCTTGAAATCTCACTTAACTTTTTAAATAAATGAATGGATAATATAGCCCTAGATGCACTTCCCAAACTAAGGATGAGATAGTCACAGCTGAAATGCCTTTGATCATTGGTCAGCTCGTTTAGAACCCACTTTGGCTAAATAATGACAACAGCAGCTTCTGCAGCAGTAGCAACATCAACAACACCAACAATAACATAACACTACTTCATTATAGAAAGTGTTCATTATTCACACTAAACCTTACCCAAACGAGTTTGACAAATTTCTGTTTGTCACTGGCTGTCGGATACTCCCAGTCAATGTCCAAACCATCAAAATTGTGGTGTCTTAGGAAGGAAACCGTTTGAACTGCAAACATCTTCCTTGACCTCTTTGTTGATACCAAACTTCTGAAGTCTGAACTTCCTGCATTGTACCCTCCGATTGATAAGACCAACTTCAAATCATTATTTTTATTTTTCAGATCGGAAATCTTCTGGTACCTAAAGAAAAATAGAAAAAAAAAAAAAAGGAAAAAAAAGGGAATAAGAAACCTGGAAGAACCTGTATCTATATAATATACTTAATGTTTGTCTAAATGATATATTTATCTATATGATATCAAAAAGCTATAAGCTGCAGTTTTTCATCTGGAGAAAAAAAATCTCTTTATAGACTCATTGTATTAAAAAGACACATGATATACTTCAGAGATAAGTGAATTGAAAACACCCTGGAAATGACCACAAGAATGGCACTTTTTTGCTGTCATAGTGGTTTGTCAATGTCATGTACTTGTGTTAATTACAAAATGAGGTTAAATCGGCTGGTTTGAAGTATATAAAGACAGTGTATAATCTATATTTTCAGAATTCTAATAAGAGAAATCAGTGGCTTTGATCTGGCCAGGCTTCAAAATTTTTTGTCTAACTTTGGAGGTTTGAACAGAAGATAATGTGTGTGTCTGGTGGAATTTCAAGGGAGAGTTGCACTTTGAGCTTGTCCCTGAGGGTCATGCTGTGAACTCTAACCCTTCTGCTTAACAACTGCAGTTATTATGTGATACTTTGAAAAGCCCTCTACTCAGCATTGGTCAACTGGAGATACATACTCTGACAGCATGACAATGGCCTGGCACACACAGCCAATGTGACCAAGCACAAATTTGAGAAACTTGAGGGGTTGGAAATGTTGCCCTTCTCTGCCTACAGTCCATCAGTAATCTCTCAGCATTAGATTACCGCCTTTGCCAAGCCATGGCTCCTTTCTTTCTCTGATTGAGGTTCAACAATGTGGATGAGGTTGAAAACGGGTGCAGGAAGTTTTTTTATCTCTAAACCAGCCAAATGGTATAGGCATGTAATTGAGCTTCTGGCACAATGATAATAACAGACAACAGAAATGGAAGGAGGCATTTGAAAGCAAGGGTTTGAAGGTAAACCTTGAGAAGACAAGGTGATGGTGAGCGGGATGGAAGAAGTGTTAGTGAGTAAGGTAGATCCATATGGTGTGTGTGGGAGGAGGGTAATGGCAATTGCAGTGTTGTGTACGAAACATGGGAAATGGATTCATGGTAGATGTATGAAAATGAAGAGAGTGACCCCAAGACTGGCAAGAGATTTTATTTGTGGAAGATGTGAGAAAGGAGCTGGAGGGCTGGTAGAACCAGTGGAAATGCTATGTGGTGAGGTGGAAGCAGTGAGAGGGTTTTGTTATTTGGGAGATAGGATGGATGTGAAGCAGCTGTAACAGCAAGCACGAGACTTGGTAGGGTGAAGTTCAGGGAATGTGGAGTGTTGTCATATGGGAAAAGGTTCTTCTTGAAGATGAAAGGAAGGGTTTATCGGAGTTGTGTGAGATCTGCAATGCTGTATGGGAGCAGGACATGGTGTCTGAGGGAAAGAAAAATGGCAATTTTGAGAAGGACCAGGAGAGCAATAGTGAAAGCAATGTGTTATGTGAAACTGGTGGATAAAAGGAAGGCTGAGGACTTGATGGGGATGCTGGGGTTGGAGGAATTGGTGGAACAGCTGGCAAGGGTGAATGGAGTGCGGTGGTATAGATATGTGTTGAGGAGGGATGAAAATCATGCTTTGAGGAGAGTACTTGAGGGGACAAGTGGAACAGGAGATTAGGAGGGTTGGCTCGAGGAGGGAGGATACCCAAAACCAGGTGAGATGGTGAGATGGTGTGAGAGCGGTTGCTGTAAGGGTGAGGTAGATCTGGCCACCCCTGTTAATGAGGACAAACCCAGATTTAAAATATTGGATTTCATTCATTCATTCATTCAGAATATGATAGGAAATATTTTGATGAATAAACGCTTTTCAGAGGTAAACTTGTTTGAACTATTAATTAAAGCTTAAAATATGGAAAAACTTTTGACTCAACCAGGTAAATTGAAGTTGTTTGATCTTTGTGACATAATTGTCTTGGTTGTCATATATTATGATATATTTGTATATGGTGAAACTTAACAGGGGCACACATTTCAGAGCTGGTATATGACGTTGAAGGGGAAAAGGGTTGCACATTGTAAGGTTGATCTGGGATGCTGAAGGGACAAAGGGGATGCACAATGTAAGCAAGGTCTATGAGACTGAAAGGGAAAAGGGTTGTGCACTGTAGAACTAGTCTAGGAATGCTGGAGGGGCAAAAGAGGTGCACATTATAAGTCTGGCCTAGGCCACTGAAGTGGTAAAGAGGGGGCACATTATACAATTGGCCTAGAATGCTAAATACTATGATAATCATTGGTCTACTCTATCAGGATTGACCTACAGCTAACCAAAACATTGAAGACTACACACACACGCACAGAGGATAAATGTTAGTGTAAAGTAGCAGTGAGACTACTTACATAAGCACATCATTGTTTTCAATCGGTGAAAGTTTATTTTTGACCAATTTTGCAAATGCAAAGTGAATGTGTGAACAGAGGCTTGGATCAATATTGGCTGGGGTGAATTTTGCCTGATCTATTCGGTACTGAGACCAATTTGTGTAGTAACACACACGGCGGTAGCTAGTGGCAGCAACTGGAAAACAAGAAAACAGGAATACTTGATTTTATTAATATGTAATTTTTCACCTTTTATCTTACCTTCATCCTTTCCTCTCATTCGTTCCTCTTTACCACCATCCCTCCCACTCTTCCATCAGTCTTTTAAGAACTGAATAATGTCATGAACGCTGGCCTTAACTCTTGAACGACATTGACCTGGATGATGGACACAGCACAGCAATGACATATAATGGAGAGTTTCCAGTGACTTTGAAAAATTAAAAAAGGCAGTTCAGTGATCTGTCATGTCAAGTGGTTGCTCATATAAAAGTTGTTGCTATTTAGCCCCTGGTCAGTCCTCACTGAATATATTGGGTCCCATATATAATGTGTTTTTTTTATTTGCATGAACTAAAAGTTGGAGGGGGATGAGATAAACTACCTGCATCAACTTACTATAAAAGCAGGTAGTAATTTTACCTTCTCTTTATTCTTAGTGCAAGTTTTGAAGAGTGCAGTTTGATTTTAACAGTTAATTTTTTCAAAGCTATAACGAAAGTGATAAAGGAGCATATTTGGCATATTTTGCTTTATGAGTTCAATAAAAGCAACAACACAACAGAAAGTGTGAGGAATATTAATGCAGTATATGGGGATCAGACAATAAGTGTAAGTCAGTGTCAACGGTGGTTTCAGAAATTCTGAGCCAGAAACTACAGCCTAGAAGATGAGCCTCATTCTGGAAGATCTGTAGAACTTGACAAGGACATCCTGCAAACCCTGGTGGAACAAAATCCCATTGTAACGGTTGAGGAACTAGTAGAGAAGCTTAGATTTGATCATTCAACCATTCATCGACACTTGCGTGCCATTGGAAAAGTCAGCAAAAGTGATCAATGAGTTCCTCACAAACTTTCTGAGTCTAATTGCATGCAGAGAGTGAATGTGTACTCTTCTTTGCTGTCACATCTCACAAATGAATCTTTTTTGGACCTAATAGTGACGTGTGGTGAGAAATGGGTTCTCTATAAAAATGTCAAGCATCAAAGACAGTGGGTATGGAAAGGAGAAATACCAGCACCCCAGGCTAAAGAAGATCTTCACCCATGTAAGGTGTTGTTATTTGTTTGATGGGGTATCAAAGGTTTCGTCCTCTTTGAACTTTTAAACCCAAACCCAATGATAACAAAGGAGATCTACTGCAAGCAGCTTGAGTGGCTTAGGTCAGCACTAGCAGAAAAAAGACCATCTTCGGTTTTAAGATGAAAGGTATCCTTCCATCAGGATAATGATTGGTTACATACAGCGAGGATGACATTTCAAAGGTTGTAGCAGTTTGAATGGGAAACGATGCCCCACTTGCCATATTCGCCAGACAGTATCCCATCTGATTATCATTTATTTTGTAGTCTTCAAAATCATTTGGACAAAAAAATATGAATTCTGTAGATGAGGTCAGAACAGTACTGGAGAAGTAATTTTCATCATGGACAAGTGAATTTTGGAAGAGGGGCCTTGCAAGTCTACCAGATAGATGGAGGAGCATTTTAGAAAATGAAAGAGAGTATATTTTTGATTAAAAAAGATCTTAGTTTATCTTAATTTTGAAAAATAAAAGAAGTATTAAAAAAACACATTATTTATGGGATGACCTAATGCTTATGATAAAAAGCTTTCCAACAATGACAATCCTGTCTGTTACATTTCAAGGACAAGATTGTCAAATGTGTCCTTTATTTAACAATACAGGAAGTGATTTAAGGGAGAGATCTGACAGGTGGACTGATCACAAAGTATGTCTCTAATTGGGTCTCTCATATACCAGTAATACAGGTGGGTGTAATAAAATATTTTAGTGTCAATGTGATGTTATATACTCACGTAGTTGCCAGAAAGCCATCAGTAGAATGGTGGTGAATGTAATCATTGAGCACATCTTGAAACAAAGACAAAACAACATGAAAGTATTATATTAATATAAATATATATACATACATATGTACATATATGCATGTATATATATACATACATACATATATGTATATATACATACATATATATATATATATATATATATATATATATATATATATATATAATTACAGAGGCATCAAGCTGTTAGATCAGGTTATGAAAGTTACAGAGAGGGTCATAGCCCAACTAATTAGGGAGCGAATCAATTTAGATGAGATGCAGTTTGGGTTCGTGCCAGGTAAAAGCACTACTGATGCCTTATTTCTAGTGAGACAGTTGCAGGAGAAATACCTAGCTAAGGATAAACCTCTGTACCTGGCTTTCGTTGACATGGAGAAAGCCTTTGACAGGGTCCCCCGATCCCTTATCTGGTGGTCAATGAGGAAACTTGGGATAGAAGAATGGTTAGTGAGAGCTGTGCGAGCCATGTACAGAGATGCTGCTAGTAAGGTGAGGGTTGGAAATGAGTACAGCAATGAATTCCGGGTTGAGGTAGGGGTCCACCAAGGTTCCGTCCTCAGCCCCCTCTTATTTATCATAGTCCTCCAGGCAATTACAGAGGAGTTCAAGACAGGTTGCCCCTGGGAGCTCCTCTATGCTGATGACCTTGCCATAATTGCGGAGTCACTATCAGAAGTTTCAGGTGTGGAAGCAAGGTCTAGAATTGAAGGGCCTTAGAGTCAACCTAGCTAAAACCAAAATCCTAATAAGTAGGAAGGTAGATAAAACACAAACCCCTTCAGGTAGATGGCCCTGCTCAGTATGTAGAAAAGGAGTAGGTAGTAACTCTATAAGATGTACCCGGTGCAAGCTATGGACACATAAGAGGTGCAGCAACATCAAAGGCAGGTTAACTAGCAAGTTAGTTTTTGTTTGTGGCAGATGTTCAGGTGCAATAAAGACTGTAAGCAAACAGGAAACAACTTCTATCTCATTCCAGGGTGAAAAACTAGAGGTAGTCGATAGCTTCCGCTATCTGGGCGACCAAGTTAGTAGTGGGGGTGGGTGCGCTGAAAGTGTAGCTGCTAGAATAAGAATAGCCTGGGCAAAGTTTAGAGAGCTCTTACCCCTGCTGGCGACAAAGGGACTCTCACTCAGAGTAAAAGGCAGACTGTATGACGCATGCGTACGAACAGCCATGCTACATGACAGTGAAACATGGGCTGTAACTGCTGAGGACATACGTAAGCTCGCAAGGAATGAAGCCAGTATGCTCCGTTGGAAGTGTAATGTCAATGTGAATACCCGTCAGAGTGTAAGTATCTTGAGAGAAAAGCTGAACATTAGAAGCATCAGTTGTGGTGTGCAAGAGAGACGATTGCGCTGGTATGGACATGTAGTGAGAATGGATGAGGATAGCTGCGTGAAAAAGTGCCACACCCTAACAGTTGAGGGAACCCGTGGAAGAGGTAGGCCCAGGAAGACCTGGGCTGAGGTGGTGAGGCAAGACCTTCGTACATTGGGCCTCACCGAGGCGATGACTACTGACCGAGACCTTTGGAAATGTGCTGTGCGTGAGAAGACCCGGCAAGCCAAGTAAGATCGTTGCCAGTGCCCCTGGACTGGTTCTTGTGCGGGTGGCACATGAGATGCACCATTTTGAGCGTGGCCGTTGCCAGTACCGCCTGACTGGCTCCCGTAGGATTTTCGAGCGAGATCGTTGCCAGTGCCCCTGGACTGGCTTGTGCGGGTGGCACATAAAAGACACCATTTCGAGCGTGGCCGTTTTTGTGCGGGTGACACGTAAAAGCACCCACTACACTCTCTGAGTGGTTGGCGTTAGGAAGGGCATCCAGCTGTAGAAACTCTGCCAAATTAGACTGGAGCCTGGTGTTGCCATCCGGTTTCACCAGTCCTCAGTCAAATCGTCCAACCCATGCTAGCATGGAAAGCGGACGTTAAACGATGATGATGATGATGATGATGATATATATATAAGTCAGTAAATAGTGGGGTTGTGTTAACCGCACGTGGAGAAATAATAGGAAAATGAAAAAAAGCCAGAATGCTGAACTGGAAGCATAATTTAATAAAGATTTTTTCTAACCGGTTTTCATTGCGAAGAAGCAAATTATCAAGAAGAAGGAGAATGAAAATGTTTTTTTACAAAGAAGTACAAAATGAAGAAAATAATATATAAAACAATAATATATAAAAAAATAAATATACCCATACATTATATTGTCTTTGAGCTTTTGTAGTTCAATAGTAGTTCATGTTTAAATTGGTAGGATAAATAAGGATGCATGAGGGTTGAGAGTTTTGTTAGGTTTAAAAAAAGGGGTTCAATTTAAACATGAACTACTATTGAACTACAAAAGCTCAAAGACAATATAATGTATGGATATATTTATTTTTTTATATATTATTGTTTTATATATTATTTTCTTCATTTTGTACTTCTTTGTAAAAAAACATTTTCATTCTCCTTCTTCTTGATAATTTGCTTCTTCGCAATGAAAACCGGTTAGAAAATATCTTTATTAAATTATGCTTCCAGTTCAGCATTCTGGCTTTTTTTCATTTTCCTATATATATATATATATATATATATATACAGTATATATATACATACATACATATATATATAATGAAGGTAAGAAATGGAAAATGGAATAGACGAGAATGTTTATTCCTCACAACTATCATTTCAACTTTTGCGGGTGGGATACTTACTATACAACTGGTCTTATTGCGCCTGCCAGTGCAGATGTGTCTCATCAGGTGTCTTTGTTTTAAAGAAGATACCTTACTCAGTATACTTGGTTTCACTTGGTTTGATCGTACAGTATATTGTTATTGTCAGTAGGTTGTGATGAACAAAGATCCTCATGAATTTCATTTTCCATTTCCCTCATTCATTATAATCTCAATGAACTCTGTGGAATTCCTGAGGTAAATCCAGTGACACTTATATCAAAACTATGGATGAAATCAGGTAGCCTAAACAGTGAAAATGTTTTAATTGGCATACTACTTGGTGTATACCCAAACTCTCTCTCTCTCTCTCTCCCTTGATATATATATATATATATATATATATATATATATATTACATACATATGAGAAGGGATGACCACTAAGTGGACATCAGTCAAACCACAAAAGAAAAGAATTCTTTTCTTTTGTGGTTTGACCAATGATGGTTGATTTCTTGTGTAATGGATGTCCACTTAGTGGTCATCCCTTCTCATATGTATGTAATATAATTTTTCTGAATTTTTAGACTTTTCTTTATGCTAGGCCACTGGTTTTAAATTTGTGTTAATTAAATTAATATCCAATTTATCACCCTTATTATTTATATATATATATATATATATATATATATATATATATATATATATATACGTTTATGTATTCATTTTGCAAGATTATTGATGTGAATTCATGTGTTGAAATGCATATTGTTGTATTTGGGGGATGGTCATGTTGCCAATTTAGCCAATAAAACCACACGCACTATATATTTGATGTTCATTTGCTTCAGCTTTATTTCATATTAATTGTATTTCAGCCAGAATTCTTTCGTCACACTTCTGTGACATCATCTGTGGTCCTTTGCTTTTTTCTTTCTTTTTTGTGTCTCTCCTTAATAATCTGCCATTTTGTATTTCTGTTGTATGTATTTTTATTTGCGCATGCGTATATCCTTGTGTGTGTCTATGTTTAGTAAGTGTGTGTGTGGGAATGTGTATGGTACCTGCATTATCAGTATCCCTTATTTATTTATGTTTGTTTAATTTTATTTCATTTATTTTGTTTTATCTACTTACTTTTTCATTTCTTCTTATTATTGAAAATTTAGATAATTTAATAAATACATATATAACATGTATGCATATGATACATATATAAAAGAACAACATTAAAATATAAATCCCAAACTGGAGGAAAACAAGCATGAAAGAAGATAGAAAAAGAGGAAGAAAGAAAGAAAATGAAGAAAAAAAAGAAAAACATCAATACAACATTAAGTGCCTCAATTGGTCACACACTACAAGGTTCAGCAGGACCCACTGGACCAAACCAACATGCTTGTGATATTAGCACGGGCGATGGCAAGGCCAAGGCATCAGAACAGCCAAGCACCCTCATAAGCATCATATGCACACATACATACACACATACACTGACTCACACACATGCGCACAAACAAAAAGAATGCAGTGTGAATAATGGACAGAGTCAAAACTATTGAAAAGGTTGTGAGACACAACAAAAATTTTAGAAAAATAAAGAAAGAAATGAGTGGAAATTTTACTGGTGAGTGTGTTAAATTGTAACGCCCTAAAAGAGAATGACTCTCCCCAGACACAACAGTACATACAGTATATATAAACTTATCAATCCATACATACACACACATATATAAATAAAAGAATAGAGATTTGGAATCTGGGCCGGTACCTTACTATCACTCTGATACAATCCTGGTTCTGGCTAACCGCATCAAATGACAGGGAAGACAAAATTGCTTAAGATAAATAATCACATGGTATGCCACTCGAAAGGTAAATTCTGAGTCCACTTGTCTTTTATACAGCATGCTGAGTATAATATCCACAACTTCATACTAAAAAATAGAGAACAATGCATCTTCAGAACCTGTTTATTCCGATAAATTCACAATACATTCATGTTAAATTTTATGAGCATAGTGTGAATTATTGCAATAAACAGGTTTTAAGGATGTACAATTTTCCATTCTTTACTTTGATGTATTGAACACACACACACACACAAAGGTGTGTGTGAATATGCAAGACATCAAAATAACTGTTGGGTTTTACCATTGGGTGCCCTATTGTTATCTCCACCTTAGCGAAGGTGGATGTATATTTTTCAGTCATGTTTGTTTGTTTGTCTGTGCACAAGATATTCCAAGAACCGCTGGATGGATTCGTATGAAACTTTCAGGAATGTTTAGCCTCGTGACTGATACAAACTGATTAGATTTTGGGGACAAAGATTCTGGATTATTTTTCTGCTTTTTTTTACTTAATTTTTGAGAGTGGTCGGGTTTATTTTTAGTATTCTCGTTTGTGAGAGCAGTTGAGTTTATTTCAGATATTCTCATTTTAAAAATCATCTCTGGCTAATCGTTGAGAGGATGTTGATGAGGAGAATTGCACTCTCTGAATGCTCTTGTTTTAATATATATTTATATTTGATAATTTGGGAATGATATAAAGTTGTTTTGATTGATTGGAGTGTTTATTCATTATACCTTTCAATTTATTTCTTCTTTCGCCTCGGTGTCACCCAAGTACTTCCAGCTGGCGTCTTATTTTTATTTTTGTTCTTCAGTTTAATGAAGTTATAAAATTATCTTCTTATATATATATAATAATAACTGTATAATAATATTATACACACACACACACACACACACATATATGTAATAATAATATATATACTCCGATTAAAGCAACATTTATCTAAACAAGTGACTGATAAATGATGAGTTAATTCAGGCTAGAATTGAACCCACATATGAATGCTAACATGGCCCCTTGCATATCCGATTGAGCCAGAACACTCACCCATAAATTTCAGTCAAATTTTATATATAGATACCTAACTGTCTAATTCTACATATGATATTTGTAAAGAAACCTGGAGGCTTGATAAGTTCATATACACACACAGCCATATATATCCATGCACTCATATACATTCATATATACACAATTCTATACATATATACACACACATATTATTAATACACACATATACTAACACATGTATATATGTAAAAATGAAGGAACATATGAATATTCACACACACACACACATACATGTGTATACATAGACACACATATACATACACACAAAATAGTTTTCTACACATATGTACACCCATCTATGTCTATACATATATATATACAGATATTTTTTATATGTATATGTACACATATACACAAACACACACACACATACGTGCTATCAGATTATTGCCTGATTATATATATACATATATGGACACACACACACACACACACAAAACATAGGTATACACATGTACATTGATTTTAAAGATATTGTTGTTTCTAAAGATGATTTGTTTTCCTTCCTCAATGCAAACATATGTTCCACGACGAGGGTCACCGCATTTTTAAACTCTCCTTGTTGTTTCTTTTGTTGTAAATCTTACGTTTGCTAAAAGCTTTTTTTAGGTTGAGTGATTGGCATCTGCTATATATTATTTCTGATTCTATCATTAGTTTGTTCATTTTCAAGGACTGTTGAAGAATTGGGAGATATCTTTTAGCAGTATTGAGAATGTTGTGGTTTCTTGGGTTGTAGGTCATGGCAAAGGGAATGTTTATGAGTTTATATCTATTTTTAAGTGTTTTGATTAAGTTTCTGAGTTCTGTAGTTGGTATGCTTTTCACTCTGATAACAGCTGAGTCTAGTAGGGTATTTTTGTTTTTCTAGACATGTTTTTAATTGTTGTACATAATATTTTATCCCTTAATGTTATGTCTATCATTACAGTGCAAACTCATATTGCCATATTAAAACGTATGCTTCTTTTTGTATGTGAGAGATGGAAGGAATGGAAATTCAAGTATTGTTGTGTCCTTTGGTTTATAAAAAAGATCTGTTTAAATATTGTCAACCTCTTTAATAAGAAGTAAGTCCAAAAATGTGCCATTCTATAGTAAACTTTATTGGGGTATATAGGTTATTTAAAAGTGAGTGGAAGATTTCTAGGTCTTCTTGATTTCTTGTTCCAAAATATTAAGCAGTCATCTAAATATTGTTTCTAATTGTTCTTTATGTTGTTTTGAATTTCTTTCGATTCACGGATTTTAGGTAGTACATAGAAGTTACTGGTCTTTACTTTGAAGTTGATTAAATAATTGACCTCATTCTCTGTTAGGCAATTTCGATGTTTTGAGGCAAGTTTGTTTACTTTATTCATGGTATTTTTATCTTCGTTTTTATTGATCTTCTTGTAGAAGTGTTGGTCACTGAGTTGTTCCAAAACCATGTCTCTATCATGGTTTTTGTCCCTAATTACTATTGCTCCACCCTTGTCTGCTTCCTTTATAATTATTGATGAGTCTTTTCATAAATTGTAGGAGTGGCTGTGTGGTAAGTAGCTTGCTTATGAATCACAAGGTTCCGGGTTCAGTCCCACTGTGTGGCACCTTGGGCAAGTGTCTTCTACTATAGCCTTGGGCCGACCAAAGCCTTGTGAGTGGATTTGGTAGACGGAAACTGAAAGAAGCCCGTCATATATATGTGTGTATATATATATATATATATATATATATATATATATAATAATATAGATTTAATCAAAAGATTAAATGTGGTACTTAAAATGTTTGTGGCACCAGAATTTGGTAGGGTAAAATCCAAAAACAAAATCAAGAGATTTGGTGAATTAAATATGAAGAAAAGCAACAAAAATGTATTAGGTTATAGCAGTATGTACGTTTCGTACAAGCTTCATTTATTTATGTAGTGATATATATATATATATGTATGTATGTATGTGTGTGTGCATATGTTTGTGTGTCCGTGCTTGTCTCCACAACATTTATTCAATTCTTTTAGTATGTTTTGCATGGTTGAATTTTGGTAGTGGGAATCCATTTCAAGAGTTAAGATTTGGTTTCCATATTGACAGTGGTGTGTAATAAGGGAATTAATCATTTCTCAATAAATCCATGTTTCTTGTCCCATTTCATGGAAGACATTAATCAGAAATTTGTATTTATTTATTATGATTGCAAGTTTTAAGAAGATCTCCTCTAACATATATACATACATACATACAACACTCACGAACACATATGTCTAGTATATAAAAATGACAAACACTTGCACAGTTATAAGACATCATTTGGTTAATATAAGAAATGTCAACACTGCATTTATAATATATATATATATATAAAAACTGTGGAACAAGTAGACTATATGTGGAAAGCTGATACTATTAGAAAAGAAATAAAATCCAAGATTTTGAAGTAAGAAATACTGTGGCTACAGGAATGTGAAAACACCTATGAGAAAGACCAGATAAAACATATCATCGCATACACATATAGACAGAGACACACATGGACCTTGGGTGTCCATGGTAATTTTTCAGGGATCACGAGGAAATTGTGATTTAGACCAGTAGTTTCCAATGTTGACCCCTTGTCCTCTAACTTTTTAGTGCTGCACTCTCAGGCTCAGAAACTGGTTTAAAAATGCCCTGAAAATTGTTGCTAGAAATCCTATCCTCGCTAATTTATTTACTACTTTACTTTTCAAAACAAGAACAAAGAAAAAATAAATTTAAAATTCCAAAACATTTATCTATGAAGCAGACCATAAAATCCCCCAGGGTCATAAAATTCCCCTAGAAAGGTGTAAGAAATAATACTGAGCAAAAACAACAACAATAATAATGATGATGCTAAAAACAGCAGCGACTACAAAATTAAAAGAATACATAAACATATACACACACATACTTGGCTTTGGTATCAAAGAACATCCTTTCTCTAATTCAAAGAACATCCTTCCTCTAATTCTTTTCCTCTCCCCTTCACCATTCTCTGTCTGTCCCTCTCTCTCCAATGTCAGTTTTCACAGCGCCAGCTGGCAACAGGCAAAACTTGTTAAAATCGGTGGTCTTGTTCTCCGTTCCGCATTCAATCTGGCTCTGCCGGCCTTATCTTTCCTCTGTCTTCTCACTGTGTCTGTCACCTCATTCATGATATGTGGTAAATGTGTGTCTAACAGGCACACTCCGTTGGGTATGACGATGATTGTTCCAGCCTGTTCGTGAAATTAACGTGCAGTGTAACACAATGAGACAAAGCTGGCCATTTGAATTGCAGGTACAGTATATTTTTTCCAGCTGAGTGGATTAGAGCAACTTGAAATTGAGTGTCTTGCTCAATGACACAACGCAAGGTCTGACAATCAAATTCACAACCTAGATATCATTAGATCCTCTATTTAAAGTATTACACCGCAAACCTTCCCAGTAAAATAAAGAAAAGAAAAAGCAAACAATAGACGCAGGTATGGCTGTGTGGTTAAGAAGCATGCTTTGCAGCCATGTTGATTCTTCTGTCCCACTGGGTGGCACATGGGGTAAGTGTCTTCTACTGTAACGTCGGGTCGATTAAAGCCTTGTATGAGAGAATTCGGTGGATGGAAACTGTGGCAGTCCGCTCTGTTTGCCTGCTTGTCTTGTGTGTATGTATATATACATATGTATGTATGTATGCATGTTCGTATGTATGTATTTATGTGTACATATATAGTCAATTCAAGTAAACGAACAATATAGAAGACAACAAAAGGACGTGCACAAGGAACGTATTAGTTTGACGCTCAGTAAAAAGAGAGAGCTTTTGACGTTTCGAGCATAGCTCTTCGTCGGGAAAGCGAAAGGGAAAAGTCCAATGAAAGAAAAGAAATTGCCAACAGCGCGTGTGTAGTTACATCGCTGATGTATGTATATATATATATATATATATATATATCCAAATTGAGGGAATGGAGTAGGTAAAACCTCGGCTACATATGTTTCCTAGCTAGCAGAACCCCGGAAAGAAATAATTACTCAACGAGGTGTACTCCATTAGCTTCTCATCAGACTGAAGATACCTTAGTGAAATGAAGGTTAAATTATCGTCAAGGGATCCTTCTGCGAGTTAACTCGGGACTCCTTGATAACAATTAAACCTTCATTTTATTAAGGTATCTTCGGCCTGATGAGTAGTTTGTTGAATAATTATTACTTCCGAGATTCTGCTGGCTAGAAAACATATCTAACCTGGATTTTACCCACTTCATTCCTTCAGCTTCGATTTTTATTCAGATTCATAGTAATCCTAGATGTTAGCTGTGAACTATAAAATAACCTTTTTCAGCTAATCGAACTTCGATATAGGAAAAACCTACAACCTTCTGCTCCAATAAACTATTATTGTTCCTGAAAGTTGCTTTTATATTTACTACGGACTGCTGGAAACTATTAATTTCCTACACATGGATCCTTGGATCCTAAAATTACATACATACATACATACATCACACACGCGTGCGCGCGTATGTATACATCAGTGGTTCTCAACCGGGATCCATATGATCCGTAAGGATCCATATAAGAATTTGTAGAGAAAAAAAAATTCGGCACTGTCATGGTATTAGCTGTCAGAAGTGAAAGTAGAAAAATCTGACAAGGAACGTTACTGCTGGTTTGAGTGGATTCTTTGGCTACTGACAGCTAATACCATGACTGGCCGGAGCGAGCTATCTATCTGTCTGTCTGTCTGTCTGTCTGTCTCTCTCTCTCTATCTATCTATCACTCGAAAGTTATTGGAACAAATTTGACACCTATATCCATGCGTTTGAAAACACACAGAGTATAAGGGTACTACTAAAGCAGAGTGGTCCCGAACGCGCAGTCGCGTGTCCGCGCTAGCTAGTCGTGAGTGGTCGATCCTATTATTTTGAAATTTCAAACTTCATTTGTGTTCTATTTTGATAAATTCTCTCGGTTGAAAATTATATTTTTATATTTTAAATAATTTGCAATTTCAGAAAATATATTTTTATATTAAATTTGCGTTTTCTAATTTGATAAATTCTACGGACACAAACAGAGGTGAACGAGTGATAGATAGATAGATATATATATATAGAGAGATAGTGAGATAGACAGACAGACAGACAGACAGATAGATAGCTCCGGCTAGTCAGTAGCCAAAGAATCAACTCAAACCAGCAGTAACGTTCCTTGTCAGTTCTACTTTCAATTCTGACAGCTAATACCATGACAGTGCCAAAAATTCATCTGCAATGAATTTCTTATATTTCTACAAGACACAAAATATTTTAATTTTTTTTTAATGCAATTCCTAATATTTAATTATAAGAATACAATAGGATTTTTATCAAAGATCGACTGGCTAGGAGGTCTATACGAGTAAAATAGGAATCAAAGAGGTCCACAGGAAAAAATGGTTGAGAAACACTGGTCTTGATCATTAATGTTCTCCTGGGTCAAAAGGGAGATGGGGAACAGAAGGTGCCTATGTCTGCTCTGCGACTATGTGGCTTCCTAAAACAATTAGCGATGGTAAGGTATATTTTACAAAACCGTGCTCCCTCATGATCGACGCCTAGATGACTATACGTAATTACTTGTCTAAAATAACTACATTTGTATTTAAATCATAGAAATCTGAAAATAAATTACGGTGGAGTATGATTATTCGAAACTCCGTCATTTTTGCTTTTTGTCGCATTTTGTAATGAAAAATGATATTTTTTTTTTTTTTTTACTACTCTAGGCACAGGGCTCGAAATTTTTCGGGAGGGAGCCAATCGATTAGATCAACTCCAGTATGCAACTGGTACTTAATTTATCGACCCCGAAAGGATGAAAGGCAAAGTCGCCCTCGGAGGAATTTGAACTCAGGACATAAAGACAGACAAAATACCGCTAAGCATTTCGCCCGGCGTGCTAACGTTTCTTATTTCTTTAGAATATAAATATATAATTTTCAACAGAGAGAATTTATCAAAATAGAAAACAAATGAAGTTTGAAGTTAAGTTTAAAAATAAATGTGATACTTATACTCTGTAATGTTTCAAACGCATGGATATAGGTGTCGAATTTGTTCCAATTCCGAAGATTTCGTCCTAAGTAGCGATGGCAATATCGCGGTGATTAATTCCATTTACACTGGGATATGCAGATGTTATAGTGAAAATCCGAAAGTGAAAAACCTTCAACTAATTTTTTCACACGTGTTGATTTCAAAGTGAAGAACTTTGAATTACGCGCGGTGGTGGGGCTGATGGGTGTATGTGATTTGTTTTTAAAAACAATAATGGGATCTTTTTTAAAACGGGGGCCACATTTTTCATTAACGAAACACTTTGAAACTTGGAACACTGGTAGAATGTGTCATATAAAACATCTTTTTCTCTTAGTCTTCTTTAAAAAAAAAGAAATCCCTAAGTTATTCCATGTTAAAGTTGTCGTATTTCTGTAATTTCAACCAATTACTGACGTCCATTCAGCCGATATACATTAAGTGCCGACTACATAAACAAACGATTCTGAAACAATAGAATTGTCTCTGAAACAATAGAATTGTTTCAGAATCGTTTGTTTATGTAGTCGGCACTTAATGTAGATCGGCTGAATGGACGTCAGTGATTGGTTGAAATTAGTGATTGGTTGAAATTAGTGATTGGTTAAAATTACAGAAATACGACAACTTTAACATAGAATAACTTAGTCTTCTTTAAAAAAAAAGAAATCCCTAAGAGAAAAAGATGTTTTATATGACACATTCTACCAGTGTTCCAAGTTTCAAAGTGTTTCGTTAATGAAAAATGTGGCTCCCGTTTTAAAAAAGATCCATATATTTATTTATAAACTTTAAACTGAACTTCATTTGTTTAAATTCTACGGAAACAAGCGAAGTTGGACGAGTGATAGATAGATAGATAGATAGATAGATAGATAGATAGATAGATAGGCAGACAGATAGATAGCTCCGGCCAGTCAGCAGCCAAAGAATCAACTCAAACCAGCAGTAACGTTCCTTGTCAGATTTTTCTACTTTCACTTCTGACAGTGCCCTTTATTGCCCACAAGGGGCTAAACATAGAGGGGACAAACATGGACAGACAAAGGGATTAAGTCGATTACAACGACCCCAGTGTGTAACTGGTACTTATTTAATCGACCCCGAAAGGATGAAAGGCAAAGTCGACCTCGGCGGAATTTGAACTAAGAACGTAGCAGCAGACGAAATACCGCTAAGCATTACGCCCGGTGTGCTAACGTTTCTGCCAGCTCACCGCCTTTGAAAACTTATATTTTGTTAATTAAATGGTTTAGCAATATGAAAATAGTTTTTGGTGATGCAGTCGTGCCATTTAGAAGTTAACTTCACTGCGTCCTTCCAGCAGAAATGAATTCCCCGCCTCTGTTTCAAACCTACAAGAACTTCGTCTTCAGATTTCAAAAATCAGTGAAGGAGCTTAAGACAGATTTCTTCAAGATATTCTTACTGGTATTTTATTTACAAACAATTCGAGACAAGAAAAGAGTTACCCAGTGCTGGATTTGAACCCAGAACCTGTGAAGCATCGATTTACAGTCTCGCAGTGGACTTCAGAAAGCAAACTACAACAAGTGCTTTACATCAAGGGTTCTCAAACTAGAGCATGCAAGAGAAAGCTGCGAGAGGTTTGCAAAAACACAGGAATTTTGAATTAATCACAGCCCACTAAACGCAACTTGTTAAGAAAATGTGTGAAGAGCCCTTATATGTTACCCACCACTTATCCCTGTGAACAAGGGTTTCAGTAATGTTTCATGGAAATAAAAAATTCATGCCTGACTGTTAATCGAGAATGACATGCGGATGTATCTCTCTGAAATTATACGTAGGATTGAATTATTTGTTTGAATCCATCTCATTTATTTAAGTAAAACCGAAATCTTAATTTATCAAGGTTAGAAATATTAATATTAAGGAATGGAACAGTCGACCCCATTACGTGATTGATAATTTATTTTATCGACCTCGGAAGTTGATCACAGTGGGATTTGAGCTCTTTAAATTAAATTGAATTAAATAAAAACAATATAAGTCTATTATCAGTTCACTTGTATCCAGCTATTTTACACCATATTCTTCATTCAGGATACACCAACAGAACACTTCTGGATAAGATAATGGAGTAGTCTAGAGGAAAAAACTTGAGGATCTTTGCTTTAACATATATTAGCAGAAAGGAGCGATAAATGTGAAACAAGAACTCACCGTTTAGCTGTAATTCCTTTGTGGGGTGTAAAGCAAGTTCATACATGCAATGACATGGAACGAAATGAGGAAGATATCCACCCCACCACGACCATCACTATTACCACCGTCGTCACCGTCATCATTCCCGAGACAGATGAGAAGGTGGTGGTGGTGGTGGTGGTGGAGACGGGTGTAAGTAAACAAAATAGTTACAGCTAGGTCTATTGTCTTTTGTACAAGATGTTGGGGGATATTAGATCAATGGTCCGAGGAGGCACCAAGTACCAAACGGTATCTTTTGTTGTGTCTGGATTTTCCAAATGCCAAAAACAAATATGTGCATTTGTGTATGCAGATGTATGTGTATGTACCACTACGCTAATACACACACACACACACACACACTAACACACACACGCATACATATGTATATGCACACGTACACCAACATGAATGTATATATGTTTATGAATTGGACATATACTTGTTTACGCGTACACAGACACTCACTAGTATACATGGATTGTATACATACACACACACACATATACATATATACATACATACATACATACATATATATATACACGTGTGTGTATGTGTGAGTAGGCATATGTATATGCATGTATACATACATATATATACATGCACACACACACGTATGTATGTATATATGTTTGTGTATATATATATATATATATGCATATATGTATGCGATTGTATGTGTGTGTACATATATACGTGGCATGCATTTACATATGTATGCCTGTGTGTATATATATATATATATATATATATATATATATATATATATATAGAGTAACGGTTTTTTTGTTATATTTCTGCTGCTTTTAAATAAATAAATAAATAAATATATATATATATATATATATATATATATATATATATATATATATATATATATATATATATCTGTGTATGTGTATATATGTGGGTGTGTATGTATGTATGTATGAACGTGTGAGTATATGTGTGTGTGAGTGTATGTAGTTTGTCAATCAAGTATAATGCAGAAGTTGTGCAAAAAAGACTGCCACCAGTAAAATTCCTTTCTTTCTCCCTCTCTTTCCTCATTCCTTAATCCTTCTGCTAATGTACCGTACACTCACCAGTCCCTCACTTGGCAGAAAGACACACAACATGTAATCCCACCGTACCCCCACTTCACTCCCGCCTAACCCCATCCATTGTCTCCACCGTTGTTTCCCACCAGCTCTTCTAATGGAAACAGAGAGGCCAAAACGGAAATAGCAGAAGTTGCTTCATTGTTGTTGTTGTTGGTGGTGGTGACGGTGATGATGTTGAAGTTAATGTCACTCATGTTATTGAAATTTTTTATCAATTCTTATGATTGATAGTGTTGTTGTCAATGCTGTTATGGCTGCTCATGGTTAGTTTCTTGCATAGTATTGGTTCGGAAATTTTGGCACAAGACCAGAAATTTCGGGGGAAGGGGTAAACCGATTAGATCGATCTCAGTGCTCAACTGGTACTTACTTTATCGACC
Organism: Octopus bimaculoides; assembly: GCF_046866305.1. Classification (NCBI taxonomy): domain Eukaryota; kingdom Metazoa; phylum Mollusca; class Cephalopoda; order Octopoda; family Octopodidae; genus Octopus; species Octopus bimaculoides. The sequence continues at coordinate 40,902,269 of NC_142945.1, read as the reverse complement.
CCGAAAGGATGAAAGGTAAAGCCGACCTCAGCGGAATTTAAGCTCAGAACGTTAAATGGATTTCGACCCTATTTTCGACCACGTGGAAATCTCGATTTTCTTATGCGTGCAGACCCCATTTCAGCCAATCAGAACTTTTTGTTCACATGATAGTCTGGTGACAATCACAATAACTTTCTGTGAACGGAGGCTACAAGTACAGCCGTTTTATCGCGAAAAAAGCCTGAGTGAATTCGGACCACGAATGAATTAGGTCGTTGCCTGGGTGTTATGAACTTCAGCCACATTGGATGTCTTTTAATGAATTTTTTTGGTTGTGGCTTACTTTAAAACAATATTTATGTGTACATCTTCATAAATGGTTGTCTGACTAGAATTCTATGCTTGCGTGAAACATCGAACGAAAGTGAAACATTAGAAGCAAATTGAAATATTGCTCGAGAAGGACCTCAAAATTGTGCGACCCGACCTCATTTCGAGGTTATTTTAGTAGTAAAAAAAGAGTTGTTGTGCCAAAAACAGTTTATTTGGTAGCCTTTATATATATATATAGACGATAAGCAGCTTTCTTTATTATAGTACAGATGTGACTAATTCGGAGAAACATTACTTTCATTATTCATACATTGTCACTCTCGTAATGTAACACTTCGTAATTTTGGTTCAAATTGAAAGTGTGAAACCATTTTCACTTTCTATTGAAACCTGGTCGTTGTAGAATAGTGTCTTCCAAATAACTACAGCTGGTTGTTGAGATAACGTAGAAAATATGTAAAAGAAATTAAAGTTTATTTGGTAGCCAAAAGATTACTGAATCTTTTGACACCCCATACGTCAAAATCGACAACTCAGTTTTTGAATGCATAAAGAACATATGCACATGCACGCGCGCTCGCACACGCACACACACACATACAAACTCTCTTTTATATATATATAGATATGTGAATGTCTGACTAGTGTCTGTCTTTTTATCTGAGAACACCCCCTCTCTTTAGACAATGTATTTCGAAGTCCCTTTACATCGGTGAATCGTGTGTTTTTTGAATACACATCAACAATAATATTTTTTGGCTGATTTCTACATATAAGAGCTCGTGATCTCGTTAGTTCATCAGCCCGGTAGAGTGGTTTTGACTGAGAAGACACAACGAAGTCGAAACTACGCGGTGTCTGAATGTCCTCTTTGAACTGGTAAACCGTGTGTTATAAATATACAATGTCTAAAGGGAAGAAGTATTCTCCAGCGACCAGATATTCACGCTCGAATCTGCATGAATTAATAAGAATGAATAGATGCGTTATTGTTTGGATTGTCGCTGTTCTGTGGGCACCCCATGAATTATTATGTCATAAAATAGACCTCCCAAAACATACACACATAAATGCAAAAACTCATTCAAACACACACACACAAACACATGCACATATGCAAATATATACGCTTACACATAAACACTCACATACGTAAAGGCATGTACAATACACACAAAATTACATAAGAAAAAATACACATATATACGAGTGCATGTGCACATTCAATTCATAAACTCACATATATTTTCACATAATCAGTGTCACACATACATCTACCTACATACACATATACAACTCCTCTATATGTACATATATTCAAACGAACCAAATACTGCACCTCTTCACCGTTTTTATTTGCATTTGGTAGAGAATGGAAGTGGAGATTGAGACAGTAGAGGAGCTGAAGGCAATGAGTGGAAAAGAAAAGGCGGAAGAAGATAGTAATGAAGAATGCGGACGGTTAAGGTGGCGGAAGAGATGGAAATAAAGGAAAGAAATAGTGGGGAAGAGCGAAGGTTGAGGCTGGCAGGTGGTTTTGTCTTTGTCTTTCCAGATTTCGTTTGATTTTCAAAACTTTGGCCTTGGATTACATGGTGAATGGTATGTTGTTGACTGAACTGTAGCGCAGAAGGTAGGAAGGGGTTTATGTTTGGTTTGTCAAACACTATTGACCTCGAAGGGGCCTGGTGGAGAAGTAGTTACAGTAGTTATAGCGGTGGTGGTGGTGGTGGTCGTCGTGGTAGATGTTGTGGCAATAGTTATAGCGGTGTTGGCGAAGGTTGTTACTGTTTAGCTCCATGTCAACCTTGACAGAGCTGACAACGTTGGAAGACGTTCCACCCATGATTATCCAATCTTTATTTAAGACTGTCTAGAAGGAAATTATCTAATATTCACCCTTAACTTCTTTTTATGAAGAAAGAGGAATATGATTTGAGAGCAGTTTGAAGACTGTTTCTAACAGGTCGAGCTACCAGAACATATTGGTTTCAAAATTTTAGCACAAGGCCAGCAGTTTCGGGTGAGAGGGCAAATCGATTACATCGACCCCAGTGTTCAACTGGTACTTATTTTATTGACCCCAAAAGTATGAAAGGCAAAGTCGACCTCGGCGGAATTTGAACTCAGACGGACAAAATACTGCTTAGCGTTTTGCCCGACGTGCAAACGATTCTGCCAGCCCACTGCCTTAGAGCTACAAGAGAAGATTACGATGTTGATTGCAATAGTTCTAGTGGTGAACTAGTTGTATTGGTGTTGCGAAGGAGTAGCACTGGTGGTTGTGTTGGTGGTGGTTGTACTAGTGGTAGGGCCGTTTTAGTAGCATTATAAACACTCGGGCAAGTCAATGCCTCGGGAAAATCAATGCTCTGGGCTCTGTAATATATTTTATTGACAGCAATACATAGATTAGAATTGGGACTTCTAGACCTGTAAGAGTTCCGAGGCGACTGCCCAGTGTGCCCATCCGTTAAGGCAGCACTGAGTGGTGGCGATGGTGATTGTTATGATATTCTTAATGCTTTTATTTCTGTGATTTGATCATGAAAGAAGAGACAGTGTCCATAGCTTTTGCAGGCCCCAACCGAACCTCCAAGATCAACGAAATATTGTAGAAATATAGGTTGACGCTCAAAATTCGGGATGAACGGACTGGATGTAAATTGAGGCCAGCTCTGATCAGTCTAACCCATGACATCCACGTGTAACCCACAGAACAGTTTTTCTAGATTGGTAAATATACCTAGTAACCAGATTGGTTACTCTGATATATTTACTATGTATGCTATACTTACTCTGGTATACTTCGAAAGTATACTTCTACTGGATTACTTACCATGTGGTATAGGAACTATATGGTATTCTTACGAGGTTGGGCTGAAAAGTTCAGAGGCTAAGTTTATTTTCCAACATAGTCTCCCTCGGTGTTGCAGTGCATGCATCCCATTGGTGAAGAAGCTATCATCATGTTGGTAAAAGAAAATCAACAGCAGCAGACATGACGTCATCATCACTGTGATACTGGTTCCCAGCCAAGTGCTTTTTCATCTTGTGGAGTAGATGATAGTCTGATGGGAACAAATCAGGAGAATAGGAAGACTGATCAACCAGTTCAAAGCCACAATCACGCACAGCAGCCAAGACTCGTGTGCTGGAGCATTGTCCTGATGAAACAAGATTCCTTTCGTCAGATTTCCTGACTGCTTGGTCGTGACAGACTTCCGTAACTGCCTCAGAAAGTTGGCATAGTACTCTCCATTGATGATGTGGCCCTTTTGAAGATAGTCAAATACAATACCTTTTGCATCCCCAAAACTGAGGTCATCACCTTTTTTTGCGTATGAAACGACGTTGGACTTCTCTGGAGCAGGTGAGGAGTGGTGTTTCCAATGCATGGATTGTCTCTTTATTTCTAGCTCAAAGTGATGAAGTCAACACTTATCCTGGGTTATGAAACATTCACGGGAATCAGATACTGTTTGTAAACATGTCAAGTAAATAAACACGTAGAATTATAATAATGCAGAATACGATATTTAATAAAATTCTAGAATGTATTCTTTCCATGCGGCCGAAATGGTGAAAGGGAAGGTACAAGCCTCGGGGTCGAATCCTCTTTTTATCTACTAGGTTTTTCCGGTTGAATATAACTAACAAAAATGCAATCAAGGGATAGGTCAAATAAAGCAAGAGGAAGAGTGTGTGTGTGTGCGCACGCACGCGCGCGTTACAAGCCTTAACAGCATTCTGTTTCTTTCCTTCTCTATTTAGTGAGTTAATGTCCCACGTTGTAAGCAACGAAATACATTATTCTTAACATGCTTTTGTAACCACTGAGACGAAACAAAAATGGGACCTGAGACGAACTGCTTTTATTGTTCAGCTGACGATCCATAACAAATGCAATAGACATTTTAAATCAAATATCTATAAATCTATTTTATTTTATAATTTAAACAATGATATTTCAAACAGTAGTCAACGATGAACAGCAAGGACTAAGTTTCTGGCTGGTTAAGAACTCGCTCTAGTTCCTTTCCCTTACAATTCATTTGCAACGTTAATTTGCTACATAAGGATATTAGATGTCGCAATATCACATTTCCTTCGTTGTTGAGTCGTGATTTACGTGTATAATAAATAATAAATTATTAATTTCTTACAAAACGTCTTAAAACCTATTTGCTCCGAATAGGAAATATTTTTTAAAAAGATATTAAAACCCGCTGTTGGATGCTTTTCGTCCGCTACCGATATACTTCTGTACTTTTTAGCACTAAACATCAATATGAGATGCTTTTTCAAGACGAATATCGCAGTGCTGTGGCTTTTTATAGTATATCCATGTTAAGTAAGATATACAAAATGCTTTTGAAATAAAATCCTAGCTTATGCCAAGTTGAGTTATTTTTCTTAGATCCTTTGCATCACAGGCATCTAAGGGAAACAACTCTGAATATTTTCCGACTAATTTACTTCCTTCTCAAGATAAGAAACAAGCGATAATATATATTGTTTTACAGAATTGACTTACGGTGATGCGCACTACCTTTGAGTTTTATTCAGTTCTAGGACAGCCAATACACGATCATCTGTGTAAGCGTTTGATCTTCTAGAAATAGTAGAAAAATCTCCATCAAATTACATCCTGCTGTTTTAATTTTAATTATCTATTGTTTGTTGTTAGCGGCTTGGCAGAATCATTAGAGCGAAGGAAAAATTGCCTTGCGGTATTTGTTCCCACTATTTACATTGTGAGTTCGAATCTCACCGATATAAAATTTGCCCTTCGTCCTTTCAAAGCCAGCTCACCGATATAAAATTTGCCCTTCGTCCTTTCAAAGCCAGCTCACAGATATAAAATTTGCCCTTCGTCCTTTCAAAGCCAATAAAAGAAACTATCAGACGAGTACTGAGGTCGATGGCATCGTATTATCCGTCAGCTCAAAATTACTGCTTTGTGTCTAAATAAAAAATCATCATCATCGTCATCATCGTTTAACGTCCGCTTTCCATGCTAGCATGGGTTGGACGATTTGACTGAGGACTGGCAAACCAGATGGCTGCACCAGGCTCCAATCTGATCTGGCAGAGTTTCTACAGCTGGATGCCCTTCCTAATGCCAACCACTCCGAGAGTGCTTTTACGTGCCACCAGCATGAAGGCCAGTCAGGAGGTACTGGCAACGGCCACGCTCGAAATGGTGTATTTTACGTACCACCTGCGTAGGAGCCAGTCCAGCGGCACTGGCAACGATATTATTTTCTTGATTTGTGTAGTGATTGTGTCTTTACGCTGTTGAAGGAGACAAGATTCACTCCACTAGAGGATATTTTTAAGTTCTCTGTTCATGGAGTTGGTGTAGGTATGGCATGAAGTACCTTGGTTGGATATGAAAAGTTAGAGGGATATGAACTGCAGTATATGTGTAGAAGTTTGTGTTGCTGGATATGACAGAAAATAGGTCCTTGATGTACAGGAGGAAGCATATAAGGGATTACTGAACCTTGGAGAAGATCAGAATGTCAGTGGTGTTTGCTAATGAAGCTCTTTCTAAAGGAAAATCTCTGATTTAAGAGATGAGAGACAACAAACATTTTAGTCAATATGCTGAGTTTGTGGAAAACATTTGCACCATCTTTAAGCTGTCAGCATTTCTGAAAAGTGTGGCTCGTCCTATCCAGGCCTTCACTACAGAAGACAAAGTATCACTGTTGGTGTTAATCCCCTTTCTTAAAGTATGTGTTAATCCCCATGTGGGTACATGGAGTAAGTAAAATCATAACATAAACAATTAAATATAAGAAATAATAATTTCTTAAAGTATGTGTTAATCCCCATGTGGGTACATGGAGTAAGTAAAATCATAACATAAACTATTAAATATAAGAAATAATAATTTCTTAAAGTATGTGTTAATCCCCATGTGGGTACATGGAGTAAGTAAAATCATAACATAAACTATTAACTATAAGAAATAATAATTTCTTAAAGTATGTGTTAATTTCCATGTACCCAGACTTTGTGGACACCCTGTACTGGACAAAATGTTGAGAAATAGTTTCTGAGTTCAAATTCTGTTGAAGTTGACTTTGCATTTTATCCTTTCAGTACCAGTTGAGCACTGTGGTCAATGTAATTGAGTAGTCGCACCCCACTCCCACAAAATTCCAGACTTTCTGCCTATAGTTTTTTTTTTTTTTGATGGCACTCTGTCGCTTATGACGTCGAGGGTTCCAGTTGATCTGATCAACGGAACAGCCTGCTCGTGAAATTAACGTGCAAATGGCTGAGCACTCCACATACACGTGTACCCTTAATGTAGTTCTCAGGAATATTCAGCATGACACAGTGTGACAAGGCTGACCCTTTGAATTACAGGCACAACAGAAACAGGAAGTAAGAGTGAGAGAAAGTTGTGGTGAAAGAGTACAGCAGGGTTCACCACCATCCCCTGCCGGAGCCTCGTGGAGTTTTAGGTGTTTTCGCTCAATAAACACTCACAACGCCCGGTCTGGGAATCGAAACTGCCGTCCTATGACAGCGAGTCTGCTGCCCTAACCACTGGGCCATTGCGCCTCCACCTGCCTATAGTAGAAAGAATCATACAGTCAAAGTCAGGATACTGTGTTGGAGAAGATAATAAAAATTTGATACTTCTTGATGGAGGATTTCTTTACACCTCTGATGTAGGCATCTCTACTCCCTCTCTTTCTCAGTTTGATCGTACTCTACCCATATTTCATGATTATATTTCTGTTTAGATAACACAATGCTTTGGTGAATAAACAAAAAAAACAAAACCAACAAATTGAAGTTATTTTTACAAAATAACTTTCCATTATTAAATCCAGTGTTTGCAAAATAGCATAGGTTCTTATATATAATTATTATAGCTTTAATTAAAAATTAAGGTTTTAATTAAAATATGAAAACTTTAAAGCATAAAAATGGTGTCAGAGAACCAGAGGTGGTCACAGGCTGTTTGGCATCAAAGGGATTCAATTATAAATTTAAAGAGAATTTATTAAATTATATATTAATTTATCAAAATTGAATCAATACTTGTCTCATAAACTGAAAATATCTGCTCCACTTGTACTGTACAGAATAGTTTACAGGTGGAATGGTAGTGAAAGAGTTACCAAATGGAAAATGTATTACTATGTTTGGCAAAAGTACAGAGATAAGAGCCAAGAATTGGCAGAAGAACTGCAGCGGGAGAAATTATGTAGTAAGAATTGAGAAGAAATGGGTACAAACATAGAAGTGTAGGTGAGATATTAACTTCATGGTGATAAGGTTCCATTTCCAATCACACCATGTGGGGTTGTCTTTGGCAAGTGTCTTCTACCAAAGTTTCAAATCAACCCAAATCTTGTGAATGAAATTTGGTAGATAGAAACTGTGCTGAGAGGCATCAAATGTACATATGTATGTACATACATATGTACATGCATACATACATACATACATACATACATAAAGACATACATACATATATATATATATATATATATATATATATATATATACACACACACACACACATATATATATACATACACATACATATGTGTGTGTGTGTGAATATGTATATGAATATCTTGATATATAAATGGCAACTTCTGTCTGTTACCATCTTGCTGCCCAAACCATCAAACCACCAAACCAATCTTTAGCAAACTTCGTATCCATGTTGAACTAACATCCAGTTCAATTATAGGCTAATTGGATTTCAATAAAAAAATGATAATGGACCGATTACGGGGGTTGGGCTATTACATTATAAAACGAGAGGGGTGCAAAGTGTTAGGTTCAGGGAAATGTGGCATAATGAGGGTGTACTGGGTGTCTTTTACATGTCACTGGCATGAGTGCCTTTTATGTGTCACCGGCACTGGCTGCAACTATGATGTCACTTAGCTTGACATATCTTCTCAAACACAGCAAATCGTCACAAATCTTGGTCACTTGTCATCGCCTCTGAGACACTCAACAACTGAAGATCATATTTCACCACCTCGTCCCACCTCTTCCTGGGTTTACCTCTTCCACTGGTTCCCTCCACACTTAGAGATCAGTCTTCTCTCTTGCACACTACATCTGATGCCTTCTATCCCCTATTTTTCTCTTAACCCTTTAGCATATAATCCAGCCATAGCCAGCCAAAATATTCAACCTTTTTTATGCACAAACTGGCCAGATGTGGCCTCTCACACCAACCCTACAGTATCA